>NW_027555958.1:442471768-442759268 GCF_003287225.1 Phascolarctos cinereus
ATTTATCCTGGCCCTAGCTGTCTTCTTTTCTGTGACTCGAAAAAAAAAGAATCTCTGTGAAATTTTTTTCCTTTTTTTTTTTTTTAGCTTTTTTGCTGGGGGGGAAAATAGTGAAAGAGGAAGAGATGAGGAAAATTATCTGACATCTTCAGGTAAGAGGTACTTTGTTATTGTCAGTATCATCCTAATTATGCTGAGCCTACCTTTACATGATGGAAATATTAGAAACATTCTGTCCTGTCTCTTTAATGAATAAATATCAGTACAATCTCCATCTTGAAATTATGTCATATTATTTTGTTTTTATTAATCTGTGCACACTGCCTCTAACCTACTACCCCACCATTAGAACATAAACTCCTCAAGGGCAGGGGCCATTTTGTTTTTTGTCTTTGTATTCTTGGTGCTTCTAACAACATGTGGTGCATTTTTTTCTTTTTCTTTTGCTTTTTTCAATCTAACCTGTGATTTCATTAGTATGGGAGAAACTTTGCACAGAAGCTCCCTCCAGCAGTTGTACCTTGGCAACTGGTCTGTAACTCACTGTGTTAGGATAAAGAACTAAAAGGTTAGCAGACTTGCCTGTGGTCACTGAACTGGCATGTGTCAGTGGTAGGACTTGAACCCAGATCTTCAAGACCCCAAGGCTCCAGGTCTCTGTTCACTAAGTCATGCTGCCTCCTTGGCAGCTCATATTAAAACTGGAAAAAATCCTCCTCCTGCAGCTGCTGCTGCTGCTGCTAATGATGAGGACAGTGTGTAGAGCTGGAATTAACACCAGAGGCTAACCAGTCCAAAGAAACATCACATTTAAGTGAACAGGCAGCTAGATGGGGCAATGGACCTGGAGTCAGGAAGACCTTAATTCAAATCTCCTCTCAGATACTAATTAGTTGAGTGACCCAGGGTAAGTCAGCTAACCTCCCTCAGTTTCCTCATCTGTAAAATAGAGATGATAATAGGACCTTCCTCAGAGGAGGTTTGTGGTAAGAATAGAATGAGATAATGCAAGTAAAGTACTTTGCGAGCCTTAGAATGATATATAAATGTGAATACTTATTATTTAAGGTCACTTAGATAACGACGATGATAATTGTAATGGCAGCGGTCAGGACCACCATCACCACCATCATTTGGGCAAATCAATTAGCTTCCCTACAATTTAATGTCCTCTGTAAAATGATGGCGGTGGACCGGATGGCTTCTGAGGGCCCTTCCAGCTCCACATCCAAGATCCATCATCATCATCATCATCACTATACTAGCTTTGCTTCTGTTATAGGAACAAACACTGAGCTATGGAGTGAAAGAAGGAAGAGAATCCCTCCTCTGGCATGGAGGGGCCCTGCCAAGTAGAAATCTGGTGCCTTGACAATGCAAATCCTTACTTATCCTCATTCCGGCATCCGCCGAAATGTTTTCAACAGAGTGAGGCTAGGAGATAAGCCATTTGCCTTGTCTCGAAGCTGCCCCCCTCAGACCTGTGTTCTCCCTGCCATCCCCACTGCCATGGATGAGCAGATCCAATTTGGGCTCCCTCTGAGCTGGCAGACAATGGCCAGTTTTCCTGCAGCCGGCTTATTTTACAAGCATTAATGAACAATTAGCCAACACTGGCCCTCTTTCCCTCGATAATCCCAGCGTAGATCACTAATCTCCACCACTAGCAGCTAGTGATGAAGGCCTTCTGAAGCTTCTCGTCTCATCTCAGCCAGTTCCTAATACTTGTCTAAGTCTGCTTTCTGAGGAGGGGGCCCCCTACTGCTCAGCAGCCCGAGAACAAAAGCCCGGAGACATTTCTGAAGGGGTTTCTGTTCAATAACACTTCGATGCTTAAGTTTGCCTGCTTCCTACAACAAACACCAGTGATGAACAGAGGGCCAGGGAGGTCACCGGGGGCTCTCTGTTTCCATGCTTCTTTTAATACTTATAAGAATGTATTCAGGCCGCATTATCCATATTCCCCCCTGACTGCACAGGCAGACGCCCTTAACTCAGGGGGTGGAAATTGTGAGCTAAATAGAATCAAACAGTATTTTTCTTCATGAGTCAGCTTTGATTCGGGATTGAATAGTGTACGTTTGAAACCACATCATCCTTAAAAAATGTATATGGGAGAGGCAGAGACTTATCACGGCTGCCACACACTGGACAGGTCTCCATTTCTCTGGGGTCCCTACTACTTACTCTGCATTGTCTTCCTCTAGTGGGGTAGAAACCAATCCACTGATTCATTAGGACTCCTCCATGGGGTCAAGATTTTAAAAAAATACAGGGTCAAGATGAAAAAAAAAAAAGCTTCCAGCATCCTACAACTGTAGTGTCCCAACGTCAGGATAGGAGTTTAGGTTCCAATGACTCACTTTTCCTCTTGAGCTATTTTTGCAACTTGCTGGGAAAGTTTCTCATTTTGGTAAAAGACACTTGGTTAAAGGGCTGCAGAAGGTTTTATCAAAATAATTCTGAGTTTAGAGTTTTCAGATTGGGCAAAGGAGATAAGAGAGTCAGTCTGGGGCATATGTTGGCTTTGTATTCAGACTCTTAGAGAGGAGCTGAAAGAAAAAATGAAACATCCACTTCCAGCCATTCAGTGCTAAAATATCAGACTTGACAATGGCTTAGTAGATGGAAGCCTGCGTTGCTCTCAGGAAATTGCACAACTGTTTTATGGAACCCAAGATGCCCATGAAAGCAAAGGCCCATCTTCTAAATATGAGCATTTTGCCAGAGTTAATATATGGTGAGGCGGAACCCCGCTGCCATGGAAGAACTAAAGACAAACGTAACCCAGAGGACAGGAAAGAGGCATATGGTGGGGGTGAGATGCAACATGCAACCAATGAGGACCTAAGTCAAGAACATCAGTAAGGAATGGTAGGACAGGATGAGAAGACTGGGCTGGTTAAATGTCAAGAGTGAGGGCTTATTGATCAGCCATCCAGAGTGCTGGAACAGTGGCCTCCAAATGGTGACAGAAAGCAAGGAAGACCTCCAACATATTGGCCATGTCCCCTTTGGGTAACTTCGTAGAGAATCTGGCTATGAGTGCCCTAGGATGGGCGGGCATGGAGGGCTGTGCATTAGAGGAACAGCCCAAATCAATGGTGTCCTAAATCCATTTGAGTATTTGAGAGTAATAGATGGAGGGCTGGCTTTGGAGTCATGATGATCCAGGATCAAATCCCACTTCTGGCACACACTAGCTGTGTGATCCTGAATATGTCCTTCAAGCTATCCGCATTCCAGGGAACTCTCCAAGGCCTCCCATGGCAGACCTATTGTTACTCTTCGTTGGCAAAGGGAGAGTCTACACCAGGAATTTCCTACACTAGTACACCAGTATAATTATAGGTCTGGAACAATAATAGGAATAAGAATGAAGATGACAGCTGGAATTCTCATAGTGCTTTAAGACATGCAAAGTACTTTACATCCATGCACTATTTCACCTGATCTAAAGCACCTCTCCAAGGTCCTGAGTTGGAGTTAAGCTGCTAGTGTGCATACTGGTGAGATGATGAGGAGGAGGGGGATGATGGTGATGATGATGATGATGATGATGATGATGATGATGATGATGGCGGGCTAGCATTTATATTATGGAGTTTACTAAGTGCCAAACACTGTGCTAAAGGCCTTATAATTATTATCTCATTTGATTTTTACAACAACCCTGGAAGGAAAGTGCTGTTAGTATTCCTGCTTTACACATGGGAAAACTGAAGCAACAGAGATTTAGTAACTTAACTTAGTTAATTAACTTAATTAACTTAGTTAATAAGTATCTGAGACCAGATTTGAACTCAGGGTCTTCCTGAATCTAGGCCCAGCACTCTATGCATTCCTAGCTGCCCCATCACAGGTCTGGTCCCCATTCTATCACCCTTCTCCTTCCTACAAATAAGCAGCAAACAACAAGCTGGTATTTATATCATGTTTTCAAAGCAGAACACTTTCCCTAAAATCATATTTCAGACTCAGAACTATGAAGTAAATATTGTAATTCCCCTTATATAAGTGGAAAGCGGGGGCCTGAAAATTCAAGCGGTTTTCTCCTGGTCACATGCATCACATGTCAGGGCTAGGTTTCAAGCCCAAGTTTTCCTGACTTCAAGTTTGGCGCACTATCCGTGCTCCACCAGACTGACAACTCTCCACTTGGCATCTCTTCCGGTCAGTCTTGCTGGGTGTGCTGGAGTCACCTCAAAGCTGATTGGCAAAATTTCAGTGTGAAAGCATTGACACCTCAGAATTCAGCAATTACAAGGGGCAGCTAGGTGGTGCAGTGGATAGAACACCAGCCCTGGAGTCAGGAGGATCTCAGTTCAAATCTGGTCTCAGACCAGACACTTGATATTTGCTAGCTGTGTGACCTTGGGTAAGTCACTTAACCCCAATTGCCTTGGGAAAAAAAAAGAATCGAAGAAGTCAGCAATCGCTACAAATCAAGGCTTGATTTATTGTTTAATTGTCTAGACTTAAAAAAATGATGGAGAAAATGTTAATAAAGCACATCAAACTTGGTGTACATTTCCCTCTCCCACTTTCATCAGAGAGCTGGTTGTTAAACATTTACTAACACACTTGTGGTCTCACCACACTGTGAGCACTCTGGTTTGGGAGAGCTAATCCACTTAAAACTACAAAGGTAAACAAATGGAGATTCATCTCATTTCTGTGCTACTCTCAAAGCAAAGTATGGGACATATGGTTGGTAGTATTAGATATTCTCACTGCCTTTGCACCTTGTAGAGGAATGTAAGAGATGAAAGTCATAAGATAACATACTAATCTATCTGTCCTTTGACCTTGAAAGAATCACATCAGATTTAAGGAGTTGAGATTTACCATTTATTTCCTTCATTAAGCATCCAAAGCTTTGTGATTACATTCTAACCTAAATTCCAGACTGGAGTTGAGTGGAGGTTGGGAGGAGGGAGGTGGAAAATGAACCTGGCTATGTTACTCAGAGCATCAGCGATATCTCTCAACTTCATGTCATCTGCATATTTGAAAAGCATGACATCTTTTTATCCAAGGAATTAATAGAAATGTTAAGCAGCAGAGAGCGATGTGCAGATTTCTGGAACGCTCTTCAGGACACCTTCGACATTTATATTGAACCATTAGTGACTTACTCTTTGATTCTAGCCATTCCACTAGTTCTGAAGCAATTCTTTCCTTAATAATTAGCATGCTTCTACAAAAAGGTAAGAAAAACATTTGCTAAATTTAAAAAATTCAAATTAGATTTCACTTTTTGGGGATGCCCTGCTTTGGTTTCATGTATCTTTACTTTAAAAATTATGACAGTCTCAAAAGCTTCAAGTGGCCTATGCTTCTCTGGACCTCTGAAAGGGCCAGTATAAAACTTCAATATTATGATAAATTATACACTTGTATAAAAAATAAAGAGGTTAGAGGTAGGTAAAGGGGGAATGTTGTAGCTGCAATGATTGAAGTTGCATTACAAGGTTGGATGTGCTTTTTGTAATTAAGCATTGCTAATCCAAAAGAAAAGAAAGAAAGAGAGGAAGGAAGGAAGGAAGAAAGGAAGGAAGGAAGGAAGGAAGGAAGGAAGGAAGGAAGGAAGGAAGGAAGGAAGGAAGGAAGGAAGGAAGGAAGGAAGGAAGGAAGGAAGGAAGGAAGGAAGGAAGGAAGGAAGGAAGGAAGGAAGGAAGGAAGGAAGGAAGGAAGAAAGGAAGGAAGGAAGGAAGGAAGGAAGGAAGGAAGGAAGGAAGGAAGGAAGGAAGGAAGAAGGAAGAAGGAAGGAAGGAAGGAAGGAAGGAAGGAAGGAAGGAAGGAAGGAAGGAAGGAAGGAAGGAAGGAAGGAAGGAAGGAAGGAAGGAGGGAGGGAAAAAGGAAGGAAAGAAGAAAGGGAGAGAGAAGTATAAAGGAAGGAAAGGAGGAAGGAAGAAAAGACAGAGGGAGGGAGGAAATAAAGAAGGGAAGGAAGGAGTGAGGGAAGAAAAGAAAGAAAGAAAGAAAGAAAGAAAGAAAGAAAGAGAAAGAAAGGAAGGAAAAGAAAGAGAACTAAACAGATAATCTATCTGACATCTGTATAATGCTTTGAAGTTCCCAAAGTTTTTTCTATAGATAATCTTATTTGATCATGAGCATAGGCCTGTTAGCTAAGTGCTACAGGTATTGTCTCTGTTTTACAGATAAGGAAATTGAGGGTGAGACAGGTTACATGGTGGTTCCTATATTTGAACACAGGTTCTTTCTGCTCCCAAGTCCAACTCCATAATAGGAAAAAGCAATTAATGAATCTGTAGTGTTTTGCATATCTTTAGTTGTTAATGATTAAACTCGATTAAATACATTAATGAATCTCGGATCTCATCTGTGTGCGTAATGGCGCCAATGGCCCCCATCCAATCCCATCTCTGCTGGTCCACCCTATACAGCTCTTTTCCCTGCTCTCCCCCAAGCCCCCTGACATGCTAACGGTCTTCCTCCCATTGTCCTCCCCTTCAGGGCATATGTGCAACTATGTCTTCTTAACTTTCTTTTTTGTCATGAGCTTTAACCAAACACAAACAAGAAAGCTGAATTGATACAATTACAAGACAAGGAACACTCCTCGTTTAATAAACAGCCAAGGAACATAAACAAACAGCAAGGAAAGCGAAGTTGTAGAGAGTGTTGGACTTAGAGTCAGGAAGATCTGAGTTCAAATCCTGTCTCAGATACTTACTAGTTAGGTGAACCTTGGCAAGTCACAACTTCTTTCAGCCTCAGTTTCCACATCTGTAAAATGAAGATGACAGCATCTATCTCATAGGGCTGATGTGAGGGTCAAATAAAATGAAATAGATGAGGTTCTCTCTGCAAACCCTAAAGTGCTATATAAATGAGCTATTCTGATTCTCAATTGAAAAAAATTCAAACTATTAAAGCCATATGGAAGAATGACCCAAATCAGTAATAATCAGGAAAATGCAAATTAAAACAACCCTGAGGGTCCACATGGCATCCATCACATTGACAAAGGCAGCACAAAGAGGGCCTTCCCTCTTAAAATAATGAGGAACCCAATGGAGCCCACAGCCTGGCTGTTGGTTATCCCTTGCTCTCAATGTGACCAGCCCATCTTTTCTTGGCTTCGCTCTTTGTTTCAGTGACATCCTTTATATCACTTCTCCTTGCTTGCCATATGTCATGGCCTATTCCCACCCACACCAACACTCTCCATTGCCCTTCTGGAGACTGTCATTTCCTGACTCTCAATCATACTACGGACAAATTAATTTTGATAAAACCAAGGCTAGAGGTAAAAAAAAAATCCACTTAACATCATCATTTCACTATGATCTGTTTCTTCACAGTCCCACTAACGTACCAGGTTCATCCCCATCCCTGGATTACCCTCCTTTCAAGGCCCAGCTCAAGTACCACTTCTTCCATAAAGTCCTCCCTGATGACTCCAGCCTCGATCAACCTGCTAGTCCTCTGGGGCTCCTCACAACACTTACCATCTGTAACACTGAGCAGTTCTGTACCTACTGAGATACTGCCATGCACTATGGGCTACAGTTTCATGAGTATTTCATCTTATCTCCCCAGGAAGATGGTCCCTACCCTCAAAGAGCTTACAATACTTTAGACAGCTTATTGTACCTGTCCTCTCCCCCCAAGTACCTTGTGCAATATAGGGAATATGAGAAATACTCAATAACACTCCACGATTGATTACTATTTTTATGATGCCTATACAAGCACCCAGTAGATATGTTTGATAGAAAGAAACTGATGTCTGGGGCTTCCCTTCTTAACTGAGAATCATGTCAAACCATGTTAGGGTATTGCGGGAGGCTGAAATTATTGTTGCTCCCTGAGCCAAACATTATCCACACACCTGCTTTTCAGTGTTGGTGAAACTCATTCCTAAAAACTAGCATCTGCTGAAGTCACACTTCCTCCATTCAGGTATTGTACTTCTTTGCTTCTTCTTTGGTGCTGCAAATCTGTTCTGTCTCAATTCAATGAATGAGTTAAAAAGCATTCACCAAGCATTTCCTATGGACCAACCACTGTGCTAGATGCTGGTAATACAAATACAGACACAAAAATAGCCCCTGCCCTCAAATAGTTTAAATTCCAGTGGGAAAAACAACACCAAAAGGGGAGTGGTAGCTCAGAAGGTTCACTTTGGTCCACAAAGTTAAGGGATGTAGAGTGGGGCCACGGGGATTAAATTGACACCTACCATCCAGGAACAATGACAGAGTTGATTTGATCATGGTTCATGTTTCCAGAATTGGAGGGGAACGAATCGGTAAGACAGAATGGAGGAGTATATGCACTTCTGTGAGTTGGTTTTCCTGAAATAATATTCTGATAGAGGCAATCACTAATCAAGAGAGTGTAAGTTCTTCCAGAATATGGCATCTGGTGAAAAAGTGGTTGGAGAGGAAGAATTCAACAAACACTCATTAAACATCTAATAATAATAATGACATTTTAATGTTTGCAAAAGACTTTGAATTTATTGTCTCTTTTGATCCTCACAATATCCTTGAGAAGTAGGTGCTATTATGATCCCCAATTTATAGATGAGGAAACTGAGGTTAAGTAACTTGCCTGGAATCATATAGCTAGTAAGTTTTTGAGGAAAGATTTGAATTCAGGTCTTCTTAACTCCAAATCCAATGCTAGTGACTACGCTAGGCTGTCTTTTTGTGTTAGGCACTGGGGATACAGAGATAAAACAAAGCAATCTCTACCCTTAAGCAGTTTATATTTAAATGAGAGGAAAAGACACATACACCTATAATGCATGGCTAGCATTCATAGATTTCTTTAACATTTGCAAAGTACTTTACAAATAGATTTCATTTTATCTTCACAATAACGCTGTAAATTGGGTGCTATTCTTACGCCCATATTACAGATGGGGAAACTGAAGCAGAGAGGTTAAATGAATTGCCCAGAGTAACTTAGCTAACAAATGTCTGAGGTTGGATTTGTACTCAGGTCATACTGGGCTTCCAAGCCCAGGGCTCTCTGCATTGCAACACCTGCATACAAATTAATACAAGTTTACAAAGCATTTGATGAGTAAGACATTGTGTAGTAAATGTTCTAGACATTTCTTGGGAAGGAAGTAACTACTCCCAACTGCCCATGAAAGAAGGGATAATAGATGACATTTATATGTGCTTTAAAATTTGTAAAGTGTTTAGATATTTTCCCTTCATACAAGTTCTTAGAGGTAGGTTCTATTGGTATCACTATCCTCAGTTTTGTAGATGAGAAAGCTGAGAGGTAAGAAAATTCTAAGGGGCAGCTAGGTGGTACAGTGGATAGAGCACCGGCTCTGGATTCAGGAGGACCTGAGTTCAAATCCAGCCTCAGACACATAACACTTACTAACTGTGTGACCCTGGGCAAGCCACTTAACCCCATTGCCTAGCCCCCCTCAAAAAAAAATTAGAAAATTCTGAGAGGTTATGACTTAGCCTCCCCCATATACACCCTCCCACATATACTTGTGTGTATGTGTATACATATGCATATATATGAATTATATATATATATATATGTGTGTGTGTATGTATATGCATTTTTAGAAATATTTCCTGAACTAATATAAGCTGAAATTTGACCAGATCTTGTATTTCAAGTTTTCATAAAGAAGAAAGTGAATCTTCTAATAACTACAGGTGACTTCTCAAATAACCAATTATTTATTTACTGATCACCTCCAGAAGCCCAGTGCAGGACCAGTTATTTCATGGAAATTTCATGGAGATGGAAAATAATAATAGTGTAGCCCTCCTGTCCTCTGGGAGCATATAGTCTAGTTGGAAATATAAAACAAATCCATCTGAGACAATCAAAGGTAAAATTTTGCAGTGTTGATTCTGAGAAGGAGAAGAGCTCAGAAAAGGAAGAGATGAGTGTGAAAGGAAGAGAATCACAAAATCCCAAAGTCAGCAGGGATCCCAGAAACTACATAGTTTGACGTGGACATGGACAAAAATCATCTTCTCTACAGCCTCCCCAACAAGGGGTCATCCCCTTAAAGAACTCTCATGATAGGAGTCAACCCCCACTTCCTAAGACAGTGCATTCAATTTCTGGACAGCTTTAATTACTAGGACATGTTTTCATATATTGAGTTGAAATTGTCCTTCCTTCAACTTCCATCCATTGGTTCTATCTAGTTCTGCCATCAGGGGGCCAGTCGGAAAGGGGTTAACCTTTCTCCCATGCGGCAATTAATAAGATATTTGAAGACAGCTACCATATTACCTACCTTCCTCTCTCCTTCCCCAAGGCTTCTCTATTAGTTAACCCTCTCCGGTTCCTTCACTTACTACTTTCACAGGGAGGCAGCCAGTGGGCTCAAAAGCCAGTTAGATTTGGAGCAAGAGGTCTTGAGTTTAGCCTTTACCACTTGTGTGATAATTCTAAACCTCAGTTTCCTCATAGGTGAAATTATAAAGTTGGACTAGAAGTCCTTTCCAGCTCAAGAGTAGGCACCAACTTACTTTTCCAGCCTTAGTTTATATGGTTCCTCTTCATACATATCCTTTGGAATCCACCCAAACTGAATTACTAACTTCCTCAAATTTGCCATGCCTTTTCCCACCTCTGTGTGTATACATGCAAGCTATCCCTGATGCCTGAAATGTATTCCATCTACATCTCCACCTTACAGATTTCTTATCTTCCTTCAATCAACCAATCAGATATTTATAAAACACCTACTGCATGCCAGGCACTGTGCTAAGCACAGGGGATACAAAATGAAGTAAAAGACAGTCCCTGCTCTCAAGGATCTTACAATCTAACAATCTAATCTGATAATTTGTTATGCAAACAAATATATACAAACAAGCTATGTACATGATATATAGGAAATAATTAACAGAGGGAATGCAGTAGAATTAAGAGGTATTAAGGAAGGCTTCCTGTAGAAGTTGAGATTTTAGTTGAAACATAAAGGAAGCCTGGGAAAACAAGAGGTGAAATGAGGAGGAAGAGTATTCCAGACGTGGCTCAGATTAAGCACCAACTTGTTGGGTAAAGTCTACCCTGACACCATGGTTGTCTTTCCTTAAATTTTCTAAGGCTGTAGTTCTTAACTTTTTCTGTGTCATAGTCCCCTTTGCAGTTGGGTAAAACCTGTGAAACCCTTCTCAGAATAATTTTAAAAGCATAAGATAAAATTCTTAGGCTTACCAAAGAAATCAATCATATTAAAATACAATTATTAAAATTTTTAAAGAAAAGTTCATGAATCCTAGGTTAAGAACCACTGCCCTAAAAGCATTTGTCTGATTTCTCCTTGTCCCTACTGCTTATCTTTGTTTACATGTCACATCCCCTTCATTGGAATGCAATCTCCACAGGGGGCAGGACCTGCTTAATTTCTATCTTTGCATCCCTGGTGCCCAACACAATGCTTTGCACTTAGTAATATTTAATGTGTAAGAGGAATGTCCCATATACCTCAACCCCAATTAGTGTAAATAAAAAGATGCTCTGTGCCCAATACCTTTATCAGATGAGAACGCTTCTTGGATTGAGTAACAGATTCCTTAAATGATAAAGGTATCATGGCGTAGAAGGTCTGGTTAGTTGCACTAATTAGGGTTGAGATACCTTTATTACAAATATTTGAATTTAAATTGAGTTTAAATTGTGCCCTGTCTACTGCTTTCCTTTCATGTGCCAGTCAATTAACAGACTCAAGCATTTATTTAAAATGTGCTAATAACCCCACTTAAAAAGGAAATTAGTGCACTGTACTATTGTACTGCATCATATTACTGTATTGTATTGTATTATATTATATACGGTACTGTGTTATTTTCCATCATGAATGAATGCCCCACTTAATACTTCCCTAGTCGGACCATGACTGCAGTAATATACTTCATTTGAGTGCCACATTTTAGGAAAGAAATTGATAAGCTCATGTATCCAGAAGAGGGCAACCAGGATAATGAAGGGCCTCAAGATAATGGTATATGAGGATTAATTGAAGACATTGGGAATATTTAGCCTGGGAAGAAGAGAAGACTGAGGTAGGACATGCTTCCAGGGCTGTGGCGCACTTGTATATTGTTCCTCAGCTGCGTGCTCTCATTTTCCATCATTTATACACATCTTTTCCAAATTTGATTTTAGTAGGGGCAGCTAGGTGGCACAGTGATAGAGCTCTGGCCTTGGAGTCAGGAGGACCTGAATTCAAATATGGCCTCAGACACTTGACACTTACTAGCTATGTGACCCTGGGCAAGTCACTTAACCCTGATCGCCTCACCAAAAAGCAAAAAAACAAAAGTGTCATGCTCTGGGACAGCTAGGTGGTGAAGTGGATAGAGCACTGGCCCCGTAGTGAGGAGGACTGAGTTCAAATCCAGCCTCAGCCACATAACACTTGTCAGCTGTGTGACTGGGCAAGTCACTTAACCCTGATCGCCTCACAAAAAACAAACAAAAAAACCGAATTTGATTTGAGTAATCAGCACCCTGGATAGCAAGATTGTCTCCTTTAGAGACTTTCACCTTCCCTTTGTCATTGGATACAATTGAGACATCATTGCCCGAATTGTGTCATTGAAAGGTGTCCATCCCTTTAGGTCCAGCCTCCTTTCTCATAGGAGCAAAGACTTAGATTTGGAATGGGAAAAGAATTTAAGACACCTGGGAGATTATCTAACGCAACTGCCTCATCTTACAGCTAATCAAACACACCGACAAAAGGTGAAGAATTGGCCATGGTCACAGCAGGTAGTTCAGTAGTGGGACTGAAGTCTTCTACCTCCAAATGCGGTGCTCCTTCCATTACAGAATGCTGCTTCTGTGGAGTCTTGGGGCAATTGATCCTGCCTGCCCTAGCTTTAAACTCTGAAAACTGATTTTCTAAAGCAGAAGTCCAGCAACCTACCACCTGAGGGCCAAATATGACCTAAAGAATAGTAAATCATTCTAGGTCACTAGCTGTACAAAAATGGGCTGAAGGCAGGATTTGGCCCTTGGGCGATAGTTTGCCAACCCCTCTTCTACAGCATAGCTTATTTACCAGACTATGATATATATATTCCACTCCTTTTTTCTAGACTTGTGACAAGATGGTCCCTTTGTCATCAGGAGATGGCAGATGTCATTTTCATGATCTCATAAGCTCCTCATACTTTCCATTTCCCCAACCAGTTTCTTTGTTTTCATCAGGCAGAAAATAGTTACCTTTGACATTTTCTCCATCTTCTGAAAAATGAAAGTATCATCAAGACAAGTGAAGAATTGACCAATGATCTGCTTTCAGAAGACAGAATTCCAGGACACATTTGGATAGCTGAAGTGCCCTGATTATCATAACCATATCCTTCCTTCATGCCAAGTTTGTGATTTAAATCAAGAACTCATCATGTAGGTGGTTTCTCCTGATGGCCTGCAGTATACTCCTGACAGAATATCACTTCTACTTTTTCCCATTTAGTTATCCCTCTAATACTTTCCCCATCAGATTGGTCAATTTTCATATAGGGCTTCTTGTTCTTTCTACTCTGTTAAAATAAGATATTTTTCTTCCACTTATGATCTTCTAGCCATAAATTGCATCACATATCAGTAGTAACTTCATGATCATATCTACCTCCTTAAATTAAGAGCTGTAGACCACTTTCCTTATCATGTATAACCCAGATATTGGTGGATAAATATTTGGTCCCATGAGTATCATCTTTTCGTCCTTTCCCTGTAATTTTCTCTGAAATACTGAACACTTCTATGGCTACTATTCTAGCTCAGATCTTCATTAACTCCAGCAATTGTTTCAAGGCTCCTTATGGAAGCAAAATTTGTTCCCACAGGATTCACCTAAGAAGTAGTTCTTAGTTTTGAAAAGGCTTTCCATCACATTCTGAATGTGAGCCCAGAAAGAGAGCCAATTTTCTAATTATTCATGTCACCTTATAGAGAGAATGCTGGACCTTGAGACAGAAAGACCTGAGCTCAGAGCCTGTCTCTGATACTGAGTAGTGGAGTAAGTCCCTTAACCTCTGTCTTCCTTAATTTCCTCATTTGTAAATTAAAGATGATAATAACACTTACCTCCCAGGGATGTTGTGAGGACAAAATGAAATAATATTTGAAAAGTGTTTGTAAAACACTTTCATCTATGTATAGAAAGATGTCCCTACCATCATGCTAAATCTCTTCTTCTTGAGGCCAGTAAGTTGGTGGGATCTATGACTCCTACTCATCAAACCATAGTTCAGACTCTTGTCACCTCTTGCCTCAATTACTGCCTTCTAACCTATCTCCCAATCTCATCTTGCCTTGCTCCAAGCCCTCTTCTGCTCAGCTTCCAGGTAGAGGTCTGACCAGGTCACCCCATGGCTCAGTGACCTCCAGTGGCTTCCTATCACCCTGAAGACTAAATATAAAGTCTTCTGTTTAGCATTCACAGCTCTTCATAACCTATGGCCAGGGATGGGACCCTTTGGGTCAAAGGGCTGAACTTGAGGACCTAAGGGCCACATGTGGCCTTGAGGCCACAGATTCTCCACCACTGACTGCTTTTCCAGATTTCTTACACCTCACTCCTTCTACCACAAACATAATAATTGCTAATCCTTGAAGATTTACAAAATTCTTACATCTGTTACATCCTTTCATCCTCAGAACAACCCTGTGAGCAGGAGCTATTATTATCCTTCATTTTACAGATGAGGAAACTGAAGTCTGGAGGGTAAGGAACTCGCCCAGGGTCACACAGTTAGTAAGTGTCTGAGGGCAGATTTGAACTCAGGTCTTCCTGACTCCAAGTTCAACACTCTACTGCTTTGCCACTGACACTGACCTATTCACAGCTACTAATGCCTTCCCTTTTCAGATTGCCCCCATCTATTCTGCATAGACTTTGTGTCTACCCAGTTATTTACATGTCATTTCCCCATTAGAATGGAAGTTCTTTGAAGACGTGGATTTTTTTTTGCCTTTCTTTTTATATCTTCAGTACTTATCATAGTACCTGTTAAGCCCTTAAAATTGTTTTTCAACTGACTGCCCCCCTACCTTATCCTACCATGCACCGTAAGAAATTAATTCTTTCTCAGAAGACCCTCACCATTCCTTTCTAAGATATTCATCTCTCTAACCTCCCATCAAACTTCAGAATCCTCATGTTCCTGACTGACCTTTGTACATTTAGAATTTTTGTTCTTCATCTTCCTTTTGGGGGGCTGGGAAGTACTTATTCCTCTTTGATTGGCTGGAGAGCAGAGAACAGTTCTTTTTACCATCTCCAGTAAAAAGAAGTCCACCTTCCACTCAATGCATTTGTGCTTACCTTCAGTAGGGGCACAAACATTGAATAAACCCTGAAAATCACTAAAACATTTCCCTTCCCCTTCATACCTGCTGAAATGAAGATAGTCTGTTATTATTGACTCCCTAGTTATGTCTATTTCCACCTGCCAAATAGCTACCTGTTCTCTTCCCCTTGGGTTCTCTAGCCAAATCTCAAAATTCCCAGTTCTTAGAGAATGCTCCATTCTTTTACTTCCTCTTCTGATATTTGCTGAGTGAATAATCAATAATCATTAAGGGGACTGGGGGACAGGGAAATATGCTAATATTTCCAATGCTAACAATGCCCTTATTTAGCAGATACCTCCCCCCTCCCAAAAATGCCAAGTTCACTCACCACCTTCAGTTGTCCTCTCCAATGTTTGTCTGTTTTCTCTTCCACCGTACAAGACCAAAAAGAAGGGGAAGAAGAGCTTGTTCATTGTAGGTCATGCCTGTCCTAACCAGCAGCCACAGGTTACAGCTATGTTATTGACTATCTGACCTTGGGCCAAATGGGTCCTCCTCTGATCAGGATCCGTCCTTCTCTGATGGTACAGACTTAGGGCTTTTTATCTACATGGGGTAAAAGAAATACCTGTAACTTTAACTTTAATTTCAACTCTTTGCCTTTCCTTTACTTGTGTTTCAGAAGTAGAGGAATGTTGCATATCTATCTTCACTGTATCATGCCATCAAGCTAAAAATAGATGTTAATTAGCAAGGTTATTTCTAACTTACATTGTTAAAGGAGGAAACAGTAATGAAATGCATAAAGAGTAACAAATTACCCAAGGATGGAGCCAAACCTTAGTTGAAGAGCTCCATTTCATAGATATCAGATCTACTAAATAGTCTTTTTTTCCCTTTCAAAATCGTATATTCATTATCCAAATTTCCTATCCGCAATGTGATAATATAGTGTGATATGGCATGCCCCAACAGGACACAAATTGACTTTCGGAGCCTAGATGCTACACAGACCATGCTGATCAGAGAGCAAATATCTCACTCTATTAACTGTTGTCTCTGAACCAACAGATTACATGGTTTACTGACTAGCTGAGTAACTCTTACACAGTTTGCTCATGTCTATTTACACATATTCCACAGAATATATTAGCAACTGGAGAACAGCTGTAAAAATTTATATATACATGATATGTGTATATGACTATATAAGTCTGTGTGTGTGCATATATGTGTGTGTGTGTTCTACAGAAAGAGAGAGAGAGAGAGAGAGAGAGAGAGAGAGAGAGAGAGAGAGAGAGAGAGAGAGAGAGAGAGAACACTTTCCCATGACAAAGGCAGAGAGAGAAAAAAAAATCATAGATGCACATTTTCATGTAGGTGTGGAAATGAAGTGTGAATTTCATATACCTACCTAGACAGGAATTAAGGAAGTAGATTCATATAAAGTCCTGGAAGCTCCTGTGTCTTCTCTAGGGATATTGCTGCTCTTTCTCCTTTTATTGACTTCATTTAGGATTTGTACTGAAGCTTAAGGACATTTACTAGACACTTGAATTTTTCAATACTAGCAAGTCACTGCATAATACCCACTAAATAGCCCCAGAATCAACAAACATTCCTTGGTTTGCATTTTCATTTAAGCCATGACAGGAATATATCAACAATCTAAAGCCAACTTTTAAACAGAACTCTCTGCTTCATAGAAGTTTACTAATTGTATGATTCTGGGCAAGTCATTTACCCTCTCTCAGACTCAGTTTCCTCATCTATTAAATGAGGATCACAATAGGCATCTACTTCACTGAGTTTGGGGGAGGCTTCACTAAGATATGGAAAGTTCTTTGTAAAACTTGAAGCATGATAGCCCAGCTGGTGCCACATGCCCGTAATCCCTGCTACTGGGGAGGCTGAAACTAGTGGATTGCTATGGCTCAGGAGTTCTGAGCTAAAGTAGGGCTAAAACTGATTATATCCACTGGCATCATTAAAGTGGGCATCCAGGAAAAAGAAGCTACCAGGCTATCTAAGGAAAGATGAATTGGCTCAGATGGAAGACAGAACAGGTCAAAGTTTCCATGCCAATTGGCCGTGGGATTGGCCTGTCCATGGCCACTGCACATTTGGCCTAAGCTAGATGGGGAGACACAAGTCCCAAAAACAAAAACAAAACTTAAAGTGCTATCCACCATGAGTTAGAGTAATCCATTGTTATGGAAAACAACTAGGACAGTGGGGTGTACAACGACAAAAGTGAAATATCCCCTGCTCACAAGAAGCTTACTTTCTAATAGGGAGCTTTCAAATGGAAAGGAATTTAGAGAAAGCTGAAGAGAGGAGGTTGATAGCACATAGTCAGATAGAAAACACTCAAGAACTAATATGACAGCTGAAGGTGGCAGATCAAGAACTCTTTGCCAAGCTCAGCAGCAGCCTAACATTGCCTTTCACCTCTTGATATCCCTTTAGAATTTAGCAAGAGTCCTGGTTTTGATCCTACTCCTATTCTGTGGTCATTCAGTTCCAGGATTTACATGGTTTTTTGCATGACAGTTTTCCCCTTGTACCTACATAGAAAAGACCACATGGTTTGACAGGTACAGAGCTGCCCTTGGAGCCAGAAAGAAGTAGAGTCAAGTCCTACTGACACATAATGGCTGTGTGACCTCAGGTAAGTTACTTATCCATTCAGTGCTCTTGGAAAGTCTTTGAAGCTATAACTTGCAAAGATGCAAACTAGTGCTGGTGGATGCAATTTTTCATTTGAGAATTTGCTATAACAATCAGGTCTAGTCCCTACCCCTCATAGAATCAGAGATTTCGAGCTAGAAAGGACCTTAGAGTCCAATTCCCTCATTTCGTAGATGAGGAAACTGATGCATAGAAAGATAATATGATTTTCCAGGGTCACCTACTGGTAAGTGTCTGAGGCAGGAATCAATCTGAGGTCTTCCTGACTCTAAGTCCAGTGTTCTATCCACTATATCACTTAGCCATCACTTCAGCTCCCCAAATCAAGAAGCTTCCCATTATTATGATGGAATAGGCTAAGGCAGAGCCCAAGACAAGTCCTGACCTTACAAGGCCCTGTAAGCTTGCTATATTCTGTACAAATCCCATGTTCTCAGCTGCAAGAGAACTGGCAGCCAAAGTGGGTAACTTCCAGCCACATTCAGGAGATCTTTAGGCCCCAAATGCTATAATTTGACAGGATTTAGAAGGCCATCAATGGCAAATATCAGCAGGGTAGGTCCTTGGCAAAATAATATGCATGACTTCAAGCCTAGCTAGTTACTTCTATAAAGAAAACTAGTAGATCTTGAAAGGTTCTTTCCCAGACTGTTTTTTTTTCTGAGGTTTTGTTTGTCTTTTTTATTTGTTTCTGTTTTGCCCAACTGGAGATTTTTTTACCTCCACTTGGATTCCATGCACATTATTTTGAGGATGCTCTCAGTAACCATGAGAGCTACTCATGCAATCTCTGGGAAAGAGATTCTAGCAGCTAAGACAGCAGCAAGAGCTTGATGCCATGGCTTGGAAAGCCATCACCCCTCACTAGGGCAGTTGGCCTGTTAGAGCTTAGAGAATCTCCAGCTCAGCAGAAAACATTATCTACAACAAGTAAGATGGTGGACTTTGCCTTCTTTCAGCCAGTTAAACTTCCATTCTTAGCCACTGCAGTCAGTAACCAGACTCCTGGTCTCAGAAGTACAAATATGTTGCCCCTCACTTCACCCACTTCCCAGTCACATGAACAAGTGATATAATGGTCTAGGATTTTCATAAATACCCAATACCTCCCACAACCAGGACTCGTTGAACTGATTCAATGACAGGTTATAAGAAATAATAGAGGAAATGGTTTCAGAAAAGCCTGGTAAGAATTATATAAACTGATGTGAAGTGAAGTAAGCAAAACCAACTACACAGAATAATCTATACAGTAATATTGTAAAGACAATCAACTGTGAAAGATTTAGTAACTCTGATCAATACAACAATACATCACAACTCCAAAGGACTCATGATGTAAAATATAATCCATCTCTAGATGAGAACGGATGGTCTCAGAGTGCAGACTGAAGCATATTTTTCTTTCCTTTCTTTATTTTCCTTGCTTTTTGGAGGTAGGAGAGAACATGGCTAATGCCAAAATATCTTTTGCATGATTTCCTATGTATAAAGGGTATCGTATTTCTTGCCTTTTTGGTGGATTGGGGAGGGGAGGAGAAAGGAAGAGAACTTGGAACTGAAAAGCAAAAATAAAATTAAAATTAAAAATTAAATGAAAAGTTTGTTCTGAGAAGGGGTCCATAAGCTTCAACATACTGCTAAAAGGGCCGATGACACAAATAAGGTTAAGAATCCCTCCTATATACATGAAGAGGCAATAAAAATCTGGGAGCATATGTTTACTTACCCATAATCTATTTTTCCATTTGTGCAAAATTTTCAGAAGGAACAGGAAGGCTTTTGTAAACTGCCTGAAAGGTGTTGAGAATATAAGATTCTGCTCTGCTTATTTTTTATTGATGATTTTAAAAAGCACTTGATCTAGTAGAGTAAAATGCTGCCTTAAAAAATCCTTCCAATAAAATGATTCCCATGCTTATGTCAAAATCACGTGCAATTCCTTGAAAGATATAATAGAAAACTTTCATTACTCTATGATTGTTAATATAATAAAGACATGAAATAAGGAGCTATCTGTTCTCCAAAGGTGTTAACCAATGCCATTGAGATCATCCAGTGCAGAGGCCAAATAAAAGAGCGATCTCTTATAGACAGGTCCTCCCAAAACTTCTGTTTGCAGATGATAGTCCGCCATTTGCATCATACTCCCAAAACATTGCATAGCCTCTTAAGTCTGTAATTACTCAAAAGAGTTTGACCTAACTATCCACATTGGAAAAACCAAGTGGATGGAGAATGCCTATTATCCAGATTATGGTATGTAACTGGATGAACAACCCACATAGTTGATACACAAATCCCTATACTCTGGACAAACACTGCAAAGAGACAATGAATTTGGGTCCAGAATTAAAGAGGAGGTACAGGTTACCTACCTACCTACCAATAAGTTGAATCCTCACAGGAAATCTATAGGAAGACATGTACAATAGTCACACTAAATAAGGAGGTATGGATGAATTTCAATCTGCATTATTAGAATCCCTACATCAGTGAGGTGACAGAACTATGAAGTATCAGAGTATCCAAAGCTTCCAGATGGCCCAATGGATAGAACTCTAGGCTTTGAGTCAGGAAGACCTAAGTTCAGATCCTGACTTAATCACTTATTATCTGTGTTACCTGGTCAAGTCATGTAACCTCTTCCATCTTCAGTTTTCTCATCCATGAAATAATACTAGCACCTATGTTACAGGTTTGTCATGAAAACTATAAATCTTTGTATAAATATTAACCATTATTACTAATCACAAAGGTTGTTGTGAATTTAAGGAGAATATGTTGAGCATTTTGCAAACTTTAAAGGGCTGTAGCAATGACATTTATTACTATCATCATCATATCACCCACTTCCATTTTTTTTGGCAGCTCAAAGAAAGCTCTCATATCTTCCTGAAGCCTTTTGTCCTAATTCCTTCAGTTGATCCTTTCCTAGAAGGATATTGGAGGCCCTTTACCATTTTTTCATCCACCCTCTTGTGTTCTCCAAACATAATGGTCCCAATAACAAGACCTAATACTCAGCTGTAGTCTGAGAAGAAGGTACACTAGGAATATCACCTCCATAGTAAATCATTAAATAAGTCCTTGTTAAGCACCTATTATGTACCAGGCACTGCATTGAATCATGGAAAACATGTTTCTTTGAATGTAGCCAAAAATCACTTTTTTTTTGGTTACCATATCACTTTTCAATTCATAGTGAATTCAATTCTTATTGAGATTCCAGGTATTTCCATGAACTTCCATTTAGCCATGCCTCCCCTAAACCCCATTTTCAGAGACCACCTTCTAAATCAGGTATTCACTTCCCCGATCTCCCTTTCTTTTTCAGAACCCTTTCCTTCAATGGCAAGCAGTGATGGAAACATCACCAATGTCCCTAAGGTCTTCAGTTTGTTGTCCAAAATGTCATAATCCTTACCAATGCTTGCCAGATTCCTTCTGTCAGCACCACTTGTACTCATATGAGTAACTGAAAGTAGACAGCAATCATTAGATTTGACAAGCTTTGGAATGGTCTCAGTAACATGCAGTGGCCTGGATGTGCACTTCAGGATAACACAAAACTTCTCTACTGTCATCGTCAACTCCTTTGGAAACAATACCCCTAGATGTGGCCCACTTAACTTTGATAACTCTTTATTATTCTTCCTACCTGGTGTATCAGCCAGCTGAGACCTTAACTCACCCATATCAGTGCAGTTTACCAAGGTGGCTTTTAAAAGAGGAGGGTTTTTGCCAATGCATGTCTGATTATCTTCCCATCTTTAAAGTCATAGGAATATATGTATGTGCACATGCCCACATATATATAGAAAAACATATACATAAATACAAAATAAATCTAATATTAAATAATAAATGTAATAAACATAGTTTGTAAATATAAGTTAAATATATGTATTATATGATTATATGTATAATAATATGTATATTTAAGATGATGCATATTATTACACATATGTAAAATATCTTATAAATATAATATATTTAAGTAAGAATTAAATATACATACAGTATGAGTATAGGGCATTTTGGTGGGGAAACACTAGCAGTGAGAGGAATCAGGAAAGGTTTCATGTAAAAGGTCTGGGACTTCAACTGACCTTTGAAGAAATCCAGGAATACTAAGGAGTAGAGATGAGGAGGAAGTACATTCCAGTTATGGAGGATGGGCCATGTGAAGGCACAGGGATAGGAGATGAAGAATTGTATGTAAGGAGCAAAAAGAAGGCTAATTTGGTGAGACCATTGAGATCATCAAGGGAAGTAACATACTGTCAGGTTGGAAAAGTAGGTTGTAATTAAATTGTGAAGTACTTAAATGCCAGAGTTTTTGTGTGATCATAGAGGCAATAAGGAACCACTGAAGTTTATTGAGTAGCAGCTGGGTAGGGAGGAGGAGAGGTGACATAGTTCTAAACAATTGACATTGCTTAGGGTCCAACTTAACTAAGTTCAGGGAGGTTCATCACCAGTTTGGCCACAAGAAGATCTTTTTTTTGTCCACATCAAATGTCAAAAGACCACCTAACAAGCCATGGAAGGTCTGTAATCAATGTCAGTAGACAGTATTTGCACCAATTAAATCATAATTCTTTGAAGCATTAATGTTTGGTCTGTATATTTCCAGTCATCTCCAAAGTTCACAACTGTGCCCAGAGCCAGGGTCCTGGGAACCATGAATGAGGAAACTTCCCAAGGAAATACAATGAGATTTTATCTCATTAGATTCCATAGCAGGTCCTCTTCTATATCACAGTTGATATGTTGAAACCTGATGGTTTTTTTGAGACTTTGCCTTCCCCATCCCCCCCAGGTTGGAAGTACAGCAGCCACTGATGGGCCTACTCTCAATACGGACCAACATAGAAGATGTCACCTTCACCATTAGACCAGTGTGCTATTCCTTAGGTAGTCTGGTGCTTCTTCACTTTTGAGGGCTCTTCATATTGATGCCAAAGTTTATGTGAAACTTATCATCTGTAGTCCTACTGCTGCTCAGAACTCCCAAAATCAGAGCATGCACCAGCCTCAACCTCCTCAGTAGTGGGGGGATACCACCATTCCCAGGGAAACCTGAATGTTTAATCCTTCAGATGCACATAACAATGATTCTCTTGAAGTTTCCTGGTCATTTGCCTCAGATTTGCCTAAACTGATTTTAAAAAAAGCAGTACATTTGCATTCAAAGCCCTTGGTGTAAAGGAACCTTAAGGAGACAACTGTAATGTCCCCTCTGAACTTTGATATCTCTTCATCTGTCCCTGGTATGACATGGTCTCAAGGCCTGATTGGGTTCCTCTGGACACTTTTCAATTGATTTGCATTAACTTGTCTTTGGCCTTCGGAGCCAAGTGAATACAGCTTTGTAATAAATGACCCAGTTTTTTTGTTCAATAGAAAGATCACTGGTTCTGGCATCAGAAAACTCAGCTTCTTATCTGGGTTCTGCTACTTACCATCACTGTAACCTACCCAAATCACTTCTCTCTTTGGACCTCAATTTGCTCATCCATAAAATGAGGGAATTGGACAAGTTGGCCTCTCAGAACCCTTGCAACTCTAAATAAATGAGTCTGGGAAGAAGACAGATAATTGAACTGTACAACCATGTGTTTATCCCCTTTGGGTGTCTAATTTGCTTGACACAGGTTTTGCATGTTGTCTCACATTAGAATAGGAGCTCCTTGAGGAGAGATACCATGCTTTCAACTTTCTCTATAATCCCAGCACTTAGCACAGTCGCTAGCACACAGTAACCACTTCTTTGGAATTTGCTGATGAATTGATACCTGCTACTAAACACTGTAATGCCAGTCTTATTCAGCAAAAGCAGTCTATGGAATGGAAATCCTTATGCATTTCAGCTGAAAATGACAATGATGTCTGAGGCTCCTTTAAATGCATGCAGTCATCACCCTCTACAATTGGGCTAGTTGCTTATGAAGAACTTTGAAAAGTGGAGACTGGGACTAATTACCTTCTCCCTCTTCTGCAAATCTGCAGCCAGGGAGGGTCATTTTCTGGAGCTTGGCTTGGTTGCCACAGCAACCAAACTGACTTTAAGCATTTTAAAACACATCCTTTCCAGCATTTTAAATAACAATAAGATATACTTGATTGAGTCAATTGTAATGTGAACTAAGCTGTCTATGGTATTGGTTGCACAACCAGTAAATTAGCAACTGAGTAGAGAAAAAAGAAAAAGAAAACAAAATACTGATTTGTGGAAACCCCTTGGAATATGCCATCTTCAACCCAATGTCATTTCCCCTGGGCAAGTGGTCACAGAAAGCAGAAAAACACAGGATGAGAAAATTCCTACCTCTCCCAGCCCAGTCCATTCTATTAGTCTGAAGATTTAAATTCCTCACAAGCAGATCATACTACAGTTTGTGATTTTGTTTTGTTTTTAATTAACTACTGATCAGCAAATGATCAGATTGGAGTACTCACTGAATTTCAGGAAAATCTTAACAGCTGACATAAACACAGTGTTTGAAGGTTTAAAAATATTCTTACATTCATCATCTTCTTTGTTCTCCCTACTTTGCAGATGAAGATGAGACTCAGACAAGTTGATCCACTTGTCCAGGGTCACACAGCCAGTGATGGAGGTGGAATTTGAACTTTGGTCCTCCTGACTGAAAGTCCAACACTCTAGCCACTGTGCCATGCCAGAGTCTTTCCATAGATACCTACAAGTACAGTCCCTTCTTGAGAACTCTGATAGCAATCATCTTCTATTTGCTGTGTGTGCATTTCCTCTAAGGAGCTCAAAGCACTTATAACCAGCCTGAGGACACAAAATCTTTGGGTGTAACTGTAGCCTCCATTAAGCAAAGGTAGCAAAGTTTCTGACCAATCACTCAAACATCTATTGGGCACCTATGTGACTAGCCCTTGGTTGAGGGATTATTAGGGCTACTGACAAAGTATAAAATATATTCAAGAAGTTAATAACCTTGTTGAACAGAGAAGATCAACATAGTCAGCAAGCATTAAGCACCAATAATATACAAGCCCACCATGATGGTGTTCTGAAAGTTGCCTTCATCTGGGGCTATTACAAAGAAAGAGATGGTTCTGTTGGAGTGAGAAAGAATAAAGAGAAAAGCAGAAGTCACTCTATTCATCTCTGAATTATAACCCGAAATCTTAGTGGATTCTGGGGCTCTGTGCATTAATCATAATAGCTCATATTTGTGTAGCCATTTTGGGTTTCCAGTGCTTTACCCTCATTATTTCATTTGATCCTCATGACAACCTCATAGGTAGACTCCATCATTATTCTTATTTTGTAGATGGGGAAACAGGATCTGTGAAGTTAGATGACTTGTCCAATGTTGCACAGTCAAGAAATACCTGAGGCAGGGGGCGAAGCCAAAATGGTGGAGAAAAGCCAGGAAGTTGCCTGAGCTCTCCCCAGTTTCCCTTGGAAACAACATTAAGTCAAGCCTCTAAAAGAATTCTGGAGGGAACAGAATCAACAAAAAAATGGAGTGAAACAATTTTCCAGCCCAAGATAACTTAGAGGGACCTCAGGAAAGGTCTTTCTCACTTGAGTAAAAGGGAAGTGGAGCCCAGAGCAGGTGGAATCTGGGCAAGCCAGAGAAAGGCTCTTAGCCACAGCACAAATCAGCCCTGAGGCCGCAGGGTCCTGGCTTTACAGGCCAGCGGTACAGCAGATCAACTGTGAGGCCTCCAGCTCCAGCACAGCAAGGAAACTGCCAGCCCTGGAACCCAGGGCACAACAGACACAATGAGGCTGGGCCACCCTAGTGCAGTGGGCAAGTTGCCAGCCCCAGAGGCCCCAGTGCAGAAAGCCAGTGATCAGGCCCTTGGCCCCCAGTGCAAGAAGCTTGGGACAGTGCCCCCTGGACCCCAGAAGCAGAGCTCAAATTTTTAAAATGAGCAAAAAACCAAAAAGAGCGCTGACAATAGAAAGCTAATATTATGACAAGGATGACAGATCCAAACAGAAACTCAGATGATAATTTAAGAATTATTGGACTACCTGAAAGCCATGAGGATGTCATATATCTATTAGGGCAATTAGAAGGACTATACTTAGACAGAGAATGTGGCTATAAGTTGATTTTAATGTGATGATTTTAAAAAATGAAGGGGTGAAAAAAAGGATTGTACTGGGAAGAGAGTAAAGGGGGAGGCAGAATGGGGTAAATTACATCTCATGAAGACGCATGGAAGACCTATTACAGTAGAGGGAAAGAAGGAACGGGTGAGTATTGTTTGAAAACTACTTTCATTGGATGTGGCTCAAAAAGGGAATAATAAACACACTCAGTTGGGTAGAGAAATCTAACTTACCCTATAGGAAAGTAGGAGGGGAAAGGGAAAAGAAAAGGAGAGAGGCTGATAGAAAGGGGTACAGATTGGGGAAGGTGGTGGTCAGAAGAAAAACACTGGTAAGAGGGACATGGTGAGAGGAGAGAGAAAAGTATAAAAAGGGAGTGGGGAAATAGGATGGAGGGAAATACATAGTTAGTTATCATAACTGTGAATGTGAATGGCATGAACTCTTTCATAAAACAAAAGCAAATAGCAGAGTGAATTAAAAAAACAAAATCCTACAGTATGTTGTTTACAAGAAACACATTTGAAGCAAAGAGACACACACAGAGTAAAGGTAAAAGGTTGTAGCAGAATTTGTCATGCTTCAGCTGAAGTAAAAAAAAGCAGGGGTAGCAATCCTGATCTCAGACAAAGCAAAAGCAAAAAAAAAAAAAGACCTAATTAAAAGAGACAAGGACGGAAACTACAACTTGCTAAAAGGTACCATAGACAATGAAGTAATATCAATACTGAACACATATGCACCAAGTGGTATGGCATCCAAATTCTTAGAGGAGAAGTTAAGTGAGTTACAGGAAGAAATAGACAGCAAAACTATACTAGTGGGGAACCTCAACATCCCCCTCTCAGAACTAGATACCACACAATAAATAAGAAAGAAGTTAAAGAGGTGAACAGAATTTTAGAAAAATTAGATGTGATAAACCTCTGGAGAAAATTGTATGGGGATAGAGAGGAATATACTTTTTCTCAGAGGTACATGGAGCCTACACAAAAATTGACCATGTATTGGGGCATAAAAACCTCACAACCAAATGTAGAAAGGCTGAAATATTAAATGCATACTTCAATGATGCAATAAAAATTACATGTAATAAAGATCCTTGGAAAGATAGATTAAAAATCAATTGGAAACTAAATCCAATCCTAAAGAATGAATGGGTCAAATAACTAATAATGGAAACAAAAATTTCATCAAAGAGAATGACAATAATGAGACAGCATAGCAAAAATTGTGGGATACAGCCAAAGCAGTACTTAGGGAAAACATATCTCTAGATGCTTACATGAATAAAATAGAGAAAGAGTAGATCAACAAATTGGGTATGCAATTTGAAAAACTAGAAAAAGAACAAATTAAAAATCCCCAGTTAAACAATTTAAAAATTCTGAAAATCAAAGGAGAGATTAATAAAATTGAAAGGAAGAAAACTATTGAACTAATAAATAAAACTAAAAGCTGACTTTATGGAAAAAATAAAAAAGATACTTTTGGTTAATTTGATTTTTTTTAAAAAGAAGAAAACCAAATTACCAGTATCAAAAATGAAAAGGGTGAATTTGCCACCAAAGAAGAGGAAATTAGAGCAATAATTAGGAGTTATTTTGCCCAACTATGTGCCAATGAATCTGACAATCTAAGTGAAACAGATATTCACAAAAATATAAATTGCCCAGATTAACAGAAAAGGAAATAAAATGTTTAAATAGCTCCTTTTTAGAAAAAGAAATTGAACATTGTCATCAATGAACTCCCTAAGAAAAAATCTCCAGGGCCAGACAGATTTACAAATGAATTCTACCAAACATTTAAAGAATAATTCATTGCAATATTATATAAATTATTTGGAAAAATAGGCAAAGGAGTTCTACAAAATTCCTTTTATGACATAAAAACAGTGTTGATTCCTAAAACAGGAAGAGCCAAAACAGAGAAAGAAAATCATAGAACAATTTCCCTAGTAAATATTTAAGCAAAAAATTTAAATAAAAATTAGCAAAGAGATTACAACAATTTATCAGGAGAACAATACACTATGACCAGGTGGGATTTATACCAAGAATGCAGAGTTAGTTCAATATTATGAAAACTATTAGCATAATTGACCATATCCATAAGAAAACCAACAGAAATCATATGATTATCTCAATAAATGCAGAAAAAACTTTTGACAAAATGCATCACCCATTGCTATTAAAAACACTAGAGAGCACAAGAATAAATAGAACTTTCCCTAAGATGATAGGTAGTATGCATCTAAAATCATCAGCAAGCATTATTTATAATGGGGATGAGCTAGAAGCCTACCCAATAAGATCAGAGGTGAAACAAGGATGCCCATTATTCAGTATTGTACTAGAAATGTTAGCTTTAGCAATGAGAATAAAAATAACTGAAGAAATTAGACTAGGCAATGAGGAAAGAAAATTATCACTCTTTGCAGGTGATATGATGGTATACTTAGAGAATCCTAGAGAATCAGCTAAAAAACTACTTGAAATAATTAACAACTTTAGCAAAGTTGCAGGACATAAAATAAGCCCACATAAATCATTAACATTTCTATATATTACCAACAAATCTCAGCAAGAAGAGATAGAGAAATTCCATTTAAAATAACTGTAGACAATATAAAATATTTGGGAGATTACCTGCCAAGAAAACCCAGCAACTATATGATCATAATTACAAAACACTTTTCACACAAATAAAGTCAGATCTAAACTCTTGGTAAAATATCAGTTGCTCATGGGTAGGTGGAGTTAATGTATTAAAAATGATAATTCTACCTATATTAATTTGCTTATTCAGTGCCATACCAATCAAACTGCCAAAAATCATTTTATAGAGCTAGAAAAAAATAATGACAAAATTCATGTGGAAGAACAAAATGTCAAGAATATCAAGGGAGTTAATAAAAGAAAATGTGAAAGGTGGTCTAGCCATACCAGATCTCAAACTGTATTATGAAGTAGTAATTATCAAAACAATCTGGTACTGACTAAGAAATAGAGTGGTGGATCAGTTGAATAGATTAGGTACACAAGACACAGTAGCGAATGATTATAGTAATACACTGTTTGATAAACCAAAAGACTCCAGCTTCTGGGATGAGAACTCACTATTTAACAAAAACTGCTGGGAAAACTGGAAAATACTATGGCAGAAACTAGGCATAGACCAGCATCTCATGCTGTCTGCCAGAATAACGTCAAAATGGGTACATGATTTAGACATAAAGGGTGATATCACAAGCAAATTAGGAGAGCAAGGAATAGTTTACCTGTCAGATCTACAGAGAAGGGAAGAATTTATGACCAGACAAGAGATAGAGAGTGTTTTGGAATGCAAAATGAATAATTTTGATCACAATAAATTAAAAAAGGTTTTGCACATGCGCACGTGCACACACACACACACACACACACACACACACACACACACACAAACCTAACACAGCCAAGATCAGAAGGAAAGCAGAAAGATAGGAAATAAGTTTACAGCCAGTATTTCTGAAAAAGAGCCTATTTCTCAAATATGTAGAGAATTGAGTTAAATTTATAAAGTACAAGTCATTCCCCAGTTGATAAATGGTCAAAGTATATGAACAGGTAGTTTTCAGGCAATGAAATCAAAGCTATCCATAGTCATATGAAAAAATGCTCTAAATTACTATTGATTAGAGAAATGCAAATTAAAACAACTTTGAGTATCATTTCACATCTATCAAATTGGCTAATATGACAGAAAAGGAAAATGATAAATATTAGAGAAAATATGGCAAAACTGGGACACGCGCATTATTATCATTGTGAACTGATCCAACCATTTTGAAGAACAGTTTGAAACCATGCCCAAAGGGCTATAAAACTGTGCATATGCTTTGATCCAGCAATACCACTACTAAGTCTGTATCCCAATGAGATCATTAAAATGGGAAAAGGACCTACATGTACACAAATGTTTATAGCAGCACTTTTTGTGGTGGCAAAGAATTGGAAATTGAGAGAATGCCCATCAGTTGAGGAATGGCTGAACAAGCTGTGGTCTATGAGTGTAATGGAATACTATCATGCTATAAGAAATGATGAGCAGGTGGATTTCAGAAAAAACCTAGGAAGTCTTGCATTAACTGATGGTGAGCGAAGTGAGCAGAACCAGGAGAACATTGTACACAGTAACAGCAGCATTGTGGTGTGATCAATTATGATAGCTTTAGCTGTCCTCAGTGATACAGTGATCCAAGGTAATTCCAAAAAACTCACTATGGAAAAAGCTATCCACATCCAGAGAAAGAACCATAGAGTCTGAACGCAGATCAAAGCACACTATTTTCACTTTTTTGGTTTTTGGTTTTTTGTGGCTTTTCTCTTTTGCTCTGTTTCTTCTTTCATAACATGACTAATTTGGAAATATGTTTCCATGATTGCACATATATAACATAGTTCAGATTGCTTGCTGTCTTGAGGTGAGGGTGGAAAGGAGGGAGGGAGAAAAAAATTTGAAATTCACACTCTTGTAAAAAATGAATGTTGAAAACTATCTTTACATGTAATCGGAAAAAAAAATTAAAATACTATTTGCACCCCCCCAGAAAAAAAGAATGCTGAAAATTGTCTTTCCATATAATTGGAAAAAATACAATACTATTAAATTTTGAAAAAAGAAATACCTTACACAGGATTTGAAACCATTTCATCCTGATTCTAATTCTAGTACTTTATGCACTAACTGCAGTCATTGGTAGGTAGGTAAGTAATAGGCATTTATTAAGTACTTACCATGTGTTAAGCACTGGGGAAGCAAATAAAGGACAAATAAAGTACATATATTAGTGGCCACTGTTATATGAATCTCATCATAACATGATGCTAACCAGAATTATCACATCTTTTTATATGACTTCACCTTGAAAAAACAGAACTACTTTGCCTAAGCACTCCCTTGGTTCCTCCTCTCAGATGTGACTTTCTCCAGCCACTCCTTTACTCCACCACCATGAGGTTATCCAGTCATGGGAAACAATGGGAAAGGAAACATTAATAGTCCAACCTTCAAAGGTAGAGAGTTAATGTCTTCCCCTTAGCCAAATTGAAAAATCAATCATTGCCTAGAGCAGGGGTTCTTAAGTGTCATGGACCCCTTTGGTAGGCTGATAAATTCTATGGATTCCTTCTTAGGTTTTTAAAAAATAATTTAAGGAAAAAATAAATTTCAATTAGAGGTTAGTGAAAATTAAGATTTTTTTCCCCATCCAAGTTCACACATCCCCTAAAATCTATTCATAGATCCCTTGGAGGTTCATAGATCTCAAATTAGCAACCCTTAACATAGAGAGAGTTTTAAGAATAAGTTCTCCCTCTTCTTTGTGAAAGTATAAGGAAAAAAAATCAATAATTCTGTTTCTATAGCTTGAGCCCCCAGCCAGAAAACTGCTCAGCCAAAATATACCCAGAAATATAAAATCTCCTTTTCTCCCCATCTCATTGTTATTTTTCTTTCTTTCCCTATTTTCTCTCCCCATCTCCTATTGTATTTCTCTGCTACATTTGTGCAATAACACACATAGGCCAGCAATACAAATGGCTAAATGTATTCATAAGAATAACTAGCTGAAAAGATAAGTAAGCATAAAGATAAACAAGTTTTTTTTTAAAGAAATAAGTATTTTTTGGGAAACAGACAAGGTACTCTTAAGAGACGGGGCAGGTGGAAGCCACAGCCCCAGTCTCAGCAGAACTAATGCTCTAGCAATGCTGCATCTGATCCATGTTCCTGTGCCTGCTCTGATCGCACAATGCTGTTGCAGGAGTCCTGGCATGAAGGCCTCATGACAATGGCCTCTACCCAGGGTTCCTTAACTCCTCTTTTTCCAATTCTGGCTGCTGTCAACCCAGTCCCCATTCCAGGTACTTGCCAAGTGTAACGTCTCCTTCTCACAACACTATTTTCTCAATCCCTTGAAATGAAAGGGACTATCTTGCGAATATCTTGTCTGATCCCTGTCAGTCATAGGGTCAGCTCCTCAGAAATGTCAAGAGAACACACCATAATGATGACCTTTTTGGTGGTGATACCTCAGACACTTACTAGCTGGGTAAGTCACTTAACCTTTGTTTGCTTCACTTTCCTCAACTGTAAAATGGGGATAATAATAGAAAGTATCTTGCAGGGCTCTTATGATAATCAAATGAGATATTTGTAAAAATGTTTAATAGTGCCTGACACATAGTATGTGCTATATAAATACTTATCCCCTTCCCAAATTGGCTTTCTCTTCCCAAATTGTCTCTAAATCAATAAGAACTAATTTTAAGGTCTGATCATTGAACCAGTTCCAAATTCACCTAACTATTCTCTCATGTAGACCATAGCTTTCTACCTTGTCCACAAGATTAGTTTCAGCCTGGAGCATCACCATTCATAGATCATAGAATGTAAAAGTAGTAAGGGACCTACCTTAATGTCAATTTCACTTAACCCCATACACAAAGAAAAATAGGTAATCGTCCTCAGTCCTACGTAGTCCTCTTTTGCCTCTGTACTGATGGTGGCAGGGGTAGTCAAGGGACCAAAGAATGCTGAGAATCTCAGCATTTTTAGAATAGCTTTAAACAATAACTTAGCAATTGGTACTCTAAATATGAAGTCTTTGCCCAGTGACCAATTAGTAGCTATTATGGAACTGAATTATTACAGATATTACAGAACTGAATTACCTATTTTTTATTCTAAAGGGGTGGGGCAGGGACACAATAGGAAGTTAAAATAAAATGGAAGATTATCCTTGGAGAAGCAAGTAAAGGAATTGTATGATCTACTCTTATGTTTATTATACATTTAAAGTCAATAAGAAACATCATTTTGTGGGATACATTGAAATGCTCATGATAAACATTTGAAAGAATATCATGTAAAATAATTGTACCTTAAACAGCAATATCTGCTGAAAAATATGAGGATGTAGAGAAATTCTGTGCACAACTTGATAAAAAAAAAAACAAACATCAGATTACAGCAGTTTGTATTTTGTGTCTCAGTCTTCAATGCAAAGGTAAGCGTAAAGGAGGATGGTAAAAAATCTTGGCAAATATACTTCATCAGGAAGAAACAAGAAGGTCCAAAACCTTGCAAACTATATGAAAGTCATATATGTGTAAACAGATACACACATTGCATATGTGTATACATATATACATGCATGTATATATTTCATGAATCTTTTGAGAAAAAAGGCAATAGATAGTGCATAGCAGGTCTCACAAAAATAATAACAAAATGAAGTTAATTATGTTTTAACAGATAGAAAACTACTAGTTTTTTATGTGAGAGTTATTACCAAATTGACCGTTGGCGTATAATCAAATCACATCAACAAAAATAGAATAAAGAATAAAAATGTGAAAAAAGATTTGGCTTGAAATTAAAGCTCCTGACTGACCAATTTAAATAAGCAGTAAAAGCCACTCAAAAGAGGAGAAAATGGATAGAGAAGTGCATAGCAACACTGGTTATCATTCTTTTCTAAGATGTTTATCCAATTTAAGCCAATTATCATGACAAAGAGAGGCAGGTAGATGTTATGGTGGAGAGATCTCTCGACTTGGAGTCAGGAAGATTGGAGTTCAAATCCTACCTAAGACTTTTGCTAGCTAGGGAAGTCACTTAACTGTTGTTTGCCTCACTTTCCTCAACTGTAAAATGGGGACACTAATAGCAAATACCTTGCAGGGCTGTTATGATGATCAGATGAGACAATGTTTGTAAAATGTGTAAATGTGTATGTAAAATATGTAAGATAGGTAAAAAGTGTTTAGCACACTGCCTGACACATAGTGGGTGGTATATAAATACTTATCTCCTTCCTTTTCTCTTCCCAAATTGACTTTAAATAATAAGAACCAATTTTAGAGTCTGATCGGTGACCCAGTTTCAAATTCACCTAACTATCCTCTTCTGTAGACCATAGCTTTCTACCTTGTCCACAAGGTTAGTTCCAGCCCTGGAGCATCACCATTCATAGACCATAGAATGCAAAAGTAGCAAGAGACCTCCCTTAATGTCTATTTCACTTAACCCCTACACAAAAGGAATCTCCACTATAACATACTTGAAGCACAATGCAGATGGAAGGCTCTACCAGCCTCTTCTTGAAGACTTCCAGTAATCACTTGTAACTTTGGATGAAATAAAGCCCTTTTTCTGACTCATATTTTGAGTAGGGGTCCTTTTTTCTAGGAAACACAAAATTCTTCTGACTTATTAGTCTAGTGACCCACTTAGTTAAAAAAGAAAAAAGGAAAGGAAATGTCGTTAGTCTGGCATATCCAATAATAACATGAAACCATGTTATTATTACACTACTTTTCCTAGATGTTTCCTAACCATCCCTTTAATAATATCTTCTAGATAATAACAGTATTGTATAATGTTCAACTATGAATGACTTAGCTATTCTAAATATACGATGATTCAAGACAATTCTGAAGGACTTATGATGAAGAATGCTATCTACCTCCACAGAAGGAAAAATGGAGTCTGAATGCAGATTGAAGCATATTTTTTACTTTATTTTCTTGTATATATATTTTGGGTTTTTCTGGGGGGAGGATTGGTCTCTGTCCTTTTTTGCAATATGACTAATGTGGAAATATGTTTTGCATGACTGCACACGTATAATCTATAGCAAAGTGCTTGCTTTCTCAAGGAGGAGGGAGTGCACGGAGGGAGGGAATTCAAAAATTATGAAGAAATGTTAAAATGGTTTCTACATTTAATTGAGAAATTATAATTGTCATTACAATGTAATTGGGAAAAATAAAATAAAACACCCTTTTAAAAAGGAAGAAAAAAAGACTTTTAGAATTTTTCTAGGAATAAAAAAACAAAATTTCTGGCCCACAGTTGACAACATTTGTGTTCTTTCCCTTTTGGAATCATTCTCCAGTGTTGTAGAAATTGCTCTGATGGATTCTCTATAACCTCTTAAAAATCACCAACAATCCTTCCAGGCAAAGCAATTTTTCTCCATAAAATTTTCCCCTTTGATTTAGTACTTTCAAGTCCTAATTGTAAGTTTGGATGTTAGTACTTTTGGGGGAATGACTTTGTCCTTAGATGCCTTTCCTCTGTTGGAGCTGCAGAATTAAGAGAAGATGGCAATTTCACTGCCTGGTGTGTGCGCACATTCTAGCATCTAAACTCTGAAGTGTGCATCAGGATGATCCAAAATGTCACTTATTTGACAATCCATCTTGGCATGCTCTGGTATTTGCAAACCCAATGTTTCTCTTTTATTAGAATTATAATGAGGCTTGAAAAAAAGACCCAATATCCAAGATGCTTCTGAGCAGCTTATGGCTGAGACCAGGTAGCTCTCAGCTCGAATCTTATATCAAACTTGATCAGCAATCTGACAGAATGAATTCCAGCACCTGTTGACAGCACCTCTGCTCTGGGTTGGGAGCTACAGGTAACAATAGTAGGCTATGCCCTATGGCTTTAGGCAAAAGGCACTGCAAAAATAATCGTTTCTCTGTGATTGTGAGGGAACCCAGAGACAGCCTCATGAGGGCATGCTCATGGATCCAGTAACACATGGCCTTTTTTTTCTGAGAGAGAGAGAGAGAGAGAGAGAGAGAGAGAGAGAGAGAGAAGAGAAGTGTCTTAAAATATTCTCTCGTTAATCAAGTAAGCTGCTAACTTCTCTTGAAGTATCAGATTTAATGATTCTGTGTATCTCTTGGTCTCTGTTTTTGTCTCTCTCTGTCTCTGTTTCTGTCTTTCTGTCTCTATCTCTTTGTGTGTGTGTGTGTGTGTGTGTGTGTGTGTGTGTGTGTGTGTGTTTCTCTCTCTCTCAGAGATGACCAAGGTTGAGAACACAGGAATGTTCTCAAGACCAAGAAGTACATTTCACTGGTCCAATGATTGGAGGATACCAGGGATGAGTAGGATAAGGGCTTTTACCTCTTACTGAGAAGTCCTAAGTGAATTTCTCAAGGCAGGATCCCAGGCAGTGACAATTAGGTAGACTGGCAGCAAATTCAGTTCAAGAACAATGATAATGATAATAATAATATTAGCCTAGCAGCTAGTGACCTGGTCACAAAGTCAGGAAGACCTAGGTTCAAGGCCCACCCTTCTGACACACACTAACTATGTCCCTTGGCAATTCCCTGAGACCAAGCTACAGAGATTGTATCGATCCATATTGGGCCTTTTCTCACCAGGATTTCCCTAAATCATTATCATCATCTTCATCACAGTACCACCACTTCACATTTATAAAAGGAAGCAGTATTACAATGGAAAGAGCAAAAATACAATGAGAATTTACATTTGCATGTGAATTCATATGGATCTTTCTAGTTTTCAACATGTGTGGATTTGAAAGGATAAAAGGAAACAGTCAAATGACACCTCTATCATTTAGTAACAGTGTGACCTGGTACCAAACATTTCACTGATTTGGGCTCCATATTCCTCTTCTGTAAAATGAGGGAACTGATTTTGGGGCGGGGGGTGGGGCTCAAAGGCACCTTCTAGGCCTAAGCTTATGATCCTGTTGTAACATTGACTCTCTGACTCACTCCTTCAAGGCCAGGAGTGGGGCTACGTCTCCCTTCAGGGTTGGGGTACCCTGAGAAGCTTGGGCCAGTCTTCCCTCTAGTGCCGTTACCAAGCCCCCACTGGCTATGTTTCCTCTCTACCAGTGTTAGGAGCCAGAGACAAGCACTTCTAGTTCCATTTATCTATTTAATGTCAGATAACTTTAATGTGGGAATATTTGCTTCAAAGATGTAGCGAGTTGGAACTCAAAATTAAAAAAAAAAGTGTTAAACATTTTTACATGTAATTAAAAATACATAAAAATTTTCCCAAAAAAGAGATGTAGTGAGAACAAACATGCAAACATTTTCTCCCACATCTTGGGGCATACTCTCCCCTATACCACCATATTCTCTGGAGGAGTATGCTAGAAACTTAGCTCATTTCCAAATATTATTGGTCTCACCAAGTTCACGTCCAAATGGGAAACAATTGCTGGCTGAATTTTTCTGCTGGTCTGGAGTCTCAAAGGGTGCTCCCTAAGATCACTCCTTGCTCCCTAGAGCATCAATGACATGCTGGCTAAAAAACCTGGCCTGGACTCTGACTCTCGAGTTCTGTGGCTTGCTCACCCAACCTTTTAAAATGCCCAGACTTGTAGACGGCCCTCCCTTCCCCAGACACCATAAGCAAAAGAGTCACCAAGATTCCTTGGAAATGAATTAGGCAAAGACATAGTAGCTGAATTGAACAGGACTTTGTGAATGTTTTTACAGCCAATCAAAGGAATATATATTTCAAAATATGAAGAGGACTAGAGCCTCTTGCAACTACACCAAGTAAACAGACCCTAGACATCTACGCATAGACCAATAACAAGTAAAATCATGCAATTCATAGGTTTATCAGCAGAACAGCTGCTAGAGATGATCTAGCTCATTTTACAGATAAGGAAACTAAGACTCTGAGATGACTGTCTTGTCCAAGGTCACACAGATAGTGAATGGCACAGCTAAAATTCAAAACCCAGGACCTTTGATTTCAAGGTTATCATTCTTCCTAATGCACCAGGCTATAGAAAGGAAAATATTGGGGTTGATAGAATTCCTTCCCTAACAAGTCCCCCACCCCACCCCTTTATGACCACATCAGTCATTCTTGTCCCTTTCCATCTAGGTGACTCCCATCCATCTTCCCCTGGGGGGGAGGCATCCAGTGTAATCGGAGTGCATCTTTACCCCACTAATAAGCCGTCTTCATGCCCACCTTTATACTTTTGCTTATGCCTATATCCTGAACAAAGCCTACCATCCTCCCAATGCCCAAAAGTTCATACCTTTTCCTTAATGAAGCTTTAGAGAGGGAAGCATAGTCTTTAACAGGTACTGTAGCATAGTATAGTGGAAAGACAATTGAACGCGGCATAAAGAAGACTTAACCTGGAATCTCACACACTAGTTGTGTATTTATGTGAACTCAAGAAACTCTCTCAACCTCTCTCTGCCTCTGTTTCCTCTACTGTAAGAAGTAGAAAATAGTATTCTAGCTTTTACCTCAAAGGGTAATCCTGAGACTATAAAGCCCTTCACAAACCTTAGAAGGCTATAGAAAAACTAACCATGATTTTAAAAGAGCTCAGGCCCATCTCTGTATTCTAGACCTGGCTTTGTCGCTATGATCCCATTATAATATTGACTCTCTGACTCACTCCCTCAAGGCCAGGGGAGGCTGCATCTCCCTTCAGAGTCAGGGTACCCTGAGGAGATTACAACAGTCTTTCCCCTAGTTGCCATTATCAAGCCCCCACTGGTGATATTGCCCTTCCACCCAGGTTGGAAGCCAGAGACGAGCATTTCCAATTCCATTTATCTGTTCAGCATCAGGTAGCTTTTACATGGGAATATTTACTTCAAAGATGTAGCAAGTCAGAACTTGGGAATGTCTAGCCCTCAGTTTCCTTACCTGTAAGATAAAAGGAGTTAAATTAGAAAAGCTTTCATATTCTATGAATCTGTACTAAGGTTAACCTCATTTTTTTCCCCAAGGGACTCTGGCCACCATTTAGTAGTGATGACGTATCAATTCATCACCACCTTTCACTAATCATTTGCTCTCTCAGACAGGCATAGTGGTAGATTACTGCTTCCATTTGTAATAAAAATGTCCAGCATTTACGGAACATTTGATATTTTGCTATGTGTTTGAATGAATGAATAGGATTTATTGAACATTTATAGGGGCCATGCACTATGTGTGCTGAGTGTTGGGCATATAAATACAAAATCAAGACAGGCCCTAGCAGTAGTTTACAAATGAGCAAACAATTTCAGAATTTGCCTATAGCTGAACAGCTAGTGAGTGATAGCACCTGGAGTTGAACACAGGTCTCCTAACTTCCAAGGTGGTGTGTGTGTGTGTGTGTGTGTGTGTGTGTTTCCTGCTTTGCCATTCTTCTATTACTTTATGGTGCAATGGAGAGAGAACTCAATTTGGAGATGGAAGAACTGAGTTCAAATTCTGACTCTACCACTGACTCCCTACGTGGGCCTCAGTTTCCTCATTTGTAAACAGAGGGGGACGGTCAGTCTAGATGATTTCTAAGGCATCTTCCAACTCTAAATCTGTGAACCTATGACCTCCTTCCTCTAGATAATAGGTAAAAATAAAAAACAGGTGAAAATGCTGAGACATGTCCGGTGTGGGGGCATGAATTTAAAGGAGTAGCAGTTGAGGTCATGTGCTTTGAGCACAGAGGGCCCTGAAGAAATTGAGAGCTTGAGGAGAGAGGAGCAGGTTTGAAACAGTTGTTATGGGAAGCAAGACAGAGAATCAATAAGGGTAGAATAAAAGGATTTCTGAACAGCACTAAGGGCCCAACTGAGGTTAGGGAGTTTAAAACTGAATCTAATGGTCAGAGATGGAATTGGGAGACTTTTCACAGCAACACGCATCAGCTCAATGGTCAGAAGCAGACATCAGTTGGTGGGGGTTAACCACAGGTAAAGAATGACATGGCGGGAATAGCTGGAGGAGGTCAAAAGAATGAGGGACTCCAATCTGGTGGCAAGCTGATCAACGGAGGGCCTAACCAAGATTCTAGGATGAGGAAGAGGAGGAGGCATTTGAAACTCGAATGGAAAACATGGGCTGGGGAGAGGGTTGCTCAGGATGCCTCATGGGACTGGAGATCATCATGAACAAGTTTAGTTGGGGGAACGGACTGGGAAACGTAGAATGATAGTGGGTTGTCAAAAGAGCATTTTGGAGTTCAGAAATTTAAAGAGGGTGCTATTCTAGGCAAAAGTGAGTGCTGAGGTATGTGCGTGCTGGGATGTGGTCTTAATAAGTCAAACATGGAGGTTTTAGGAATTGAGGAGACTGAGGAACTGTGATACAGTGGAGGGAAAAGTTGGGTAGAGTACCAGGCAAGGACTCAAGAAGACTTGAATTCTAATCCATTTAAGACATGTGACCCTGGGCAAGTCAATTCACCTCCTTTTCCTCATCTGCAAAATGAGGACACTGAATGGGATGACCTCTAAGGTCCCTTCTAGTTCTGAATCTATGGTCATTAAGTAAATATTTACTTCCTTAGGATTTCAGTTTCCTAATCTGTAAAACAAAGAGTTCAGGGTATGCTAGAGTCAGCTCCATCATCTCAAGAGAGCCAATGACTAAATCAGAGTGTGAGGAGGTTCACTTCTGAAATCAGCAAACTACAAATCAGTCCTTGATTTACTGTTTTGTTGATTGTGTGGGTTTAGGGAAGTGATGGGAAAAGTGTTAATGATGCAGATTAAATTTGAAAGTACAAACATTTCTTTTTTTTTTTTTCCGGAGAGCCATCTGTTAAACAATTACCACCACACCACTGCCTCTGAGGTTCCATACAAGCCCTACATCTATGAACCCTTAAGGTCAGTAGTAGAAAGACTATCAGCATAAATAACGGCATTCTAAAGGAAGTTAGCAGGAGATGGGAGGAAAGAAAGACTGGGAACTAAGTTGAGGAACTCATGAGAGTGATCTAAAAAGTAGGGCACGGTAGCAACATCCTGAACATATGGAAGGATGCACAGATTGTTAGAGCTTCAAAGGAGAAGTGAGCGTGGGTGGGCAGCAGAAGAATGAGCTTGAAAGTGGTAGGAGGAAGTAAAGAGTTTCCTGGCTCCACGTTTTAGAACTGCAAGTCAAGGAGAAGGAAAGTTGGCGATTTTTCACAAATCATTTTTTCCTTTTTGTGCACCATTTTCTTCATTTGTAAGATAAGGGGGATGAACAAAATGACCTCTAAGGCCACTTCTAATTGGGAAGTCAGATCAGCAACTGTTTATTAAGCACTTACTATGTGCCAGGCAGTGTTGGGAATGTAACAACAAAAACAACAACAACTAAAAACCTGGTTCTGGCCCTCAAGAAGCTCACCTCCTATTGAGGGAGAAAGCATGCAAACGACTATGTGTGTAGATACATACAAGATAGACCCAGAGCCAATGCTTTGGGGCTTCTTTTCATTGCTGATTGTTTGATTTGTGTGAGTCTGGGATTTCCCTCTTCATCTCCACCTCCCCACTTACCTGGCTTCCTTCAAGTCCCTTCTAAAATTCTACCATCTACAGGAAACCTTTCCCAATCCTATTTAATGTGTCTAGTGACTTCCCTCTGTTAATTCCTTCCCCCCCCCCACTGTTCCTATGTAGAGCTTGTTTCTGTGTAGTTGTGTGTGTGCTGACTCCCCATTCAGTTGTGAGTTCCTCAAGGTAAAGGTCTGCCTTTTGCCTTTCTTTGTATCAGTGCTTAGCAGTACTTGGCACACAGTAGGTGCTTAATAGATGCATATTGATTAACTGCTTATTGACTGACAAATGGGAAGTAATCACAGAGGTAAGACACTAGGGGAAATGTGAAAGGCCTCCAGGAGAAGGTAGAATTTGGGCTAAGTCTTACAGGAAACCAGGAGAGACAGTAGATAGAGGTGAAGAGGGTGAAGAGGGAGAGGATTCTAGCATTGGGAAACAGCCAATGCAAAAACATAGAGTCAGAAGATGACTTGTTTGAGTGAACCCTCTTGTATCAAAGTACATATTGCTTCCTTCAAGTAGAATGTAATCCCTTTGAGGGTATAGATTTTTGTTTATTGTCTTTATATTTCCAGCAACTAACCTAGTGCTAAGCATACAGTAGGTAGTTACTAAATGCATGTTGCATTGAATTTTAGTGAAATCCAGCTTTGACATTCTATGATTTTTGTTAGGCCCTGCCAGTTCCTGAACCCAAACGAAGATTCTCATGTGTCCAGGTAACATGAGCATAGCTAAATGTTTCCTGTTGTAACTGCATGTAAGTTGCTGTGAGTACAGCTTTTCAGCACCAGACCGGTGGAGGTCCTGAGGATGAGCTCAGTCTTTGAGGACACAGAGATGTGTGATGGTACCATGGAAGCTTCAGTAGAATAAGCAGAGGTAAGATGAGCACTAGTGGGCTTGGCAAAGATTCCAGAAGCAGATGGTGGAGGACCACACAAGCCCCCAGCGTCACCCCCACCCCAGGAGCCTCTGTACACAAACCAGTCAGGATACAGCTCACATAAGATGCTGCTGCATCAGTTCCAAGCACATTCCGATTGAAAATTCAACTACATAACCCTCCCTGAACTGTTTATCTTATGTACTTATTTAACTAACATTCAAACTGACAAGGTTCCTATTTCTGTGCTTTTCTTTTTCGACTTTAATGTATGCCTCATCAGATGAAGCTCAGATACTACCCAACTTTGCATGTTTTTGATTCTGCACGTAAACTGAAGGGCAGAATTCCAGGCTGGGTCCTCAGTCATTCAATTTTTTTCAATATCTTTGAACACGACTTCAAACCCTGCAAAAAACACATCCCAAATACAGCCTTGCTTTCCTGTCTGTACAAATACGGAGGAGTGGGTCTATCAGCTTTCGATGGCTGCTAGCCTAATTGAAGTTTTGACTACATCCTGAAGACGGAGCCAGCCAAGGCTCCCAACCTGGTGTTAGTCAAGGCTAAAAATAATATTGGAAAAGATGGAGACGGAATCAAGGAATCGTACTAGGCCCTGGCCGTGCCAGCCCATATCTACTTCTCCCCTTTTTTGAGCTTCCTTGGTGTTAACTCCCTGCTTCACTCATTTAGCTGGGATCAACATCTTATTGTCTGCTGGTTGTTTCATTTGTGTGAGTTTGGGATTTCTAACAAGAATGTAAGTTCTTTGAGATTAAGGAATCTTCTGGCTCTCTTTGATGCCATAGCATTTAGCCAATCCAATTCATTAGATGACTGACACTAGGAGAGCCCTTAGATGCCATCTGGTCCAATCTCCTTGTTTTTGCCTATAAAGAAGCTGAAATCTGGAGACAATTTAAACAGCCTTTAAGGTTTACAAGGCATTTTATGTGCTACCTTATTTGCTCCTTGCAACAACCTTGGGAGGTAGGTGATATTAATTATCCCCATTTTACAGATGCTGGGTCATCGCCAGTCATCCTGACCTATGTCTTGCCACTGGACTCTGACGACCCTGAAGGAGAGAGTAGGGCTGATGACTTTGCACATTTCTGCCTCTCTTTTTTTTTTAGAATTTTTTTTTTAATTTTAGGCAATTGGGGTTAAGTGACTTCCCCAGGGTCACACAGCTAGTAAGTGTCAAGTGTTTGGTCTGAGGCTGGATTTGAACTCAGGTCTTCCTGACTTCAGGGCCGGTGCTCTATCCACTGCACCACCTAGCTGCCCCCATTTCTGCCTCTCTTAAACCCAATTCACTTGCCAGTCAAGACATCACCCTCCTGATGTCATTGGTCCTCTTGGAGAGCTAAGGATGAACAACAACAATTTTACAGATGAGGAAACTGAAGCACTGTGAGGCTTAGTGACTTGCCCAGGGGCACAAGCTTATAAGTGGCTGAGACAGGATTTGAACTCAGGTCATCCTGACTCTAGGCTAACACTCTATCCATACCTTACTGACTTAACTAGGGTCACACAGATAGCAAGTGGTAGAACCAATTCAACAAGCATTTATTAAGTACCTCCTGCATGCAAGGCACCGTGGATGCAAAGACAAAAGGAAAAACTAATCCCTCCTCTCAGTAAAGAGCTTACATTCTGGAAGGGGGAATGCAACCAGTAACGCATATGCACACACACGTATATGTATGTGTGTATCTACCTCTCTACCTATATGTATATATAACATAATATATATATATATATGTATATATATACACACACACAACAGGTAAGCATGTAGATATATGTCTACCTATTGAGCGTGTATCTGTATACACACATATATACACACAGAAATCTTCATCTATTCAGGCATACATTAATGTATACTTCATACACACATATGTTTCCTCATCTGATCAAGCCTACATTAAAATTTTTTAAAAAGTCATCGGTCACATGATTAATAATCAGTGAGTGACCTCCAGGTGAGGCAGCTACATGGCACAGTGCTAAAGCTCTGAGTCTGGAGTCAGGAAGAACTGAGTTCAAAACAGGCCTTAGAAACTTACTAGCTGTGTGACCCTGCGCCAATCACTGAAACTTTGTCTGCCTCAGTTTCCTCATTTGTAAAATGAGGATAATAATAGCACCTACCTCCCAGAGTTGTTGTGAGGCTCAAAGGAGATAATGTTTGTAAAATATTTTGCAAACCTTAAGTGTTATATAAATGCTATTTATTATTATCTGTGATGTAAGTCCCACATCTACCCCACTAGTGATAAAACTCACTGGATTTAGAAGTGGATGATGTGAGTTATAAGCCCGCCTTTGACATGTACTACATAAGTAACCCAGGGCGAGTCACTTCACTTCTCTGGGCCTCAGTTTCCTCATCAGGAAAACAAAGGTTCTGGACTAGATGATCTCTTAAGATCCCTACAAACTCTAGAACGATGTTCCCTGTGATCAGATCATGGATCGTGGGCTGTCAAAGGCTTCAGAGGCCATCTCTAGCCTGACCCTCCCATTTCACAGACTGGCAAACTGAGGCCCAGGGAGATGAAAGGACTTGCCAAAGACCACACATGGACTATGTGTCAGAAGTGAACGCAGGATATCTGACTCTGAAACCAGGGATCTTTCTATTCTGCCATGCTACAAGGTGCCTGCCATCCCTAAATCTCCTGCCCTAAGGGTTATAAATTTTCAGAACCCTTAAAATACTCAAAAAATACACTCACTCAACTCTCCACTGAAGGTGGCCAGGTAAGCCATATCTTATTCCTCCAGAAGTTCCCCTACCATGCCCTCCAAATCTCTTCATCCTGAAGCCTATCTGCACAATGGCAAGACCTTCTAGCCATGGCCTCTCCCTCTGATTGGATGACTCTTCTAGAACTCCCTTGAAGGAGGGTGCCAGACCAGCCTGTCTCACTGCTCTCCAGGTTGCACTCTGAACCTTCTCACCCATGCCCCAGTGCCAGTTATCCTTGGTCCTCATCCTTCCTTTCATCTTCCTTTCATGTGTTGTCTTCTTCCATTAGAATGTAAGCTCCTTGAAGGCAGGGACTGTCTTTATACTTGTATTTGTATTCCCAGTGCTTAGCACAGTATCGGGCACATGGTAAGTGCTTGTTGACTAGCTGTCCACATTTTCATGCCCTCCATCAGCCTCCCCATTGCAAGTGCACACAGTTACACACAAGCCTCCTTCTGTGGTTTCAGTAGTTCATAATCTACAACAAATAGACTAAAAAGATGAGCACATATGTCTCATCTATCAAGAAAGCCTCCACGGTCACCCCCAAAGCCCACTCTTCCTCCACCCTTCCCAACCTCATCTACTGCAGCTCCACATTCCAACCACTCTCTCCTGGATATTCTTTCTCCTGCTTGGCTATTCTGGAAGTATTGTGATAAGTGTGATAACAGCTTGTTTCCATGACATTTCATCAAAACAAAGAAACCCAGTCACCAAGGACAACACACAATATAGCCACATTGGAATGGGGCTGGCCAGCCAGTAGTTCTCCTGACCCACCTACTCCCAATCATCTGAAAAAGTCCTATTTCCTGAGAGTGGTGCTTATAGGATAGGACATTGTGGAACACACTTAAAAGGCATTCAGATTGGAGCAGAGCTGTAACACCAAGAAGCCCATAGGACACATCTCAGTGAGCCACAGCCAATCAATGGCAGGAAGAGAATGTAGAACCCAAAGCTACCAACAGATTGTCTTGGACAAACAAGCCTCTCCTCCCTTTTAGTGCCCACTGTTGCACCCTGACTTTCTACTGAAGTGGTTCCAGCCATGAAGTGACTGTAAGGTATTGGCTATGTCAAAATCTCTCTGAGCCTCAGTTTCATCACATGTAAATTGAAAATATTTGAAAGGTGACCTTCAAGTTTTCTTCCAGATCCAAGATTCATCATTTTAATGAAGATAATATTTCCTATAGTGCCTGCATTGCTGAATTGCTGTGAGAGTCAAATGAGGTTTTATGTGTACATAATATGTATATGCATGTGTAACACACATGTGTACATACATATGTATATACACATACATATATACATACATATATACATACACACACATGTATGTACACACACACACACAGGATTTCTGACTCCAAGATTAGGATTCTGGCAAAAACAGGGTCTGTCTATCTCTTGACATATATCTATACATGAACATAGACATATATATGTATTATATGTGTGGAGAGAGAGAGGGAGAGGGGAAGAGGGAGGGGGGAGAGAGACAGACAGGCAGACAGAGACAGAGAGAGACAGAGATAAGACAGAGATGCAGAGAGAAAGAAAGAGAGAATGTTATTGGGGGAGGAAGGAAGGGGGCTGAACCTGTTATTCTATTGGTATAAAGAACTCTCAGTGGAAAAACTCCCTCTGCCAATGCAAACCAGCACCTGCTCTGAAATTTATGCTCTTAGAGGGTTACCACTAATATTTTCTGTAAGTTCTATACCAGTATCAATTATTTGTATGACCCACAGAATTGTGGGCTGGAAGGGAAACAATTTTAAAGGCATTCAGGAATCAATTTTCTAGATATTTCAAAGACAGAAGAATCCAAAAGAATGGAAAAGATCATATATGGTATTATTATTATTATTATTATTACCCAGAAAGGGAAACTGAGAAGCTATCAACAGCAACCAGCCCATACACCTTTCTTGGTTTTATAAAAAATCTCTATGAAAATGGCTCATAGACATGTCAAAGGTATCCTTGATGTTATATGGAATTATATATCAGATAGATAGATAGATAGATAGATAGATAGATAAATAGATAGATAGATAGATGGGTGGATGGATGGATGGACGGACAGACAGACAGACAGACAGATACATAGATACATAGATAAACAGATAGATGGATAGATAGGTAGGTAGGTAGGTAGGTAAGTAGACAGTTTTTCATGAATCTTAGAGGGTATCAAGTTCAACCCTCTTATATCTGTATGAGAAAAATTATGCCCCACAAGGTTAAGTGACTTAACCAGAATAACACAGCTAGGTCACACACTCCACTCTCCCTCCTCAGTTAGTAAGGGTCTGAGTCAGGATTCCAACCCAGCTCTTTCTGATTCAAAGTCCAGGGCTCTATCCACTGCACTATATTTGCCCTACTGGAGAAAAAGCTGAGCATCACATCTTCACCAACATTGAGATTTTTAGGGAATACAAGAATTTGTCAGTTTTGTATTGTCTTGATGACAAAAATGCATTAACTCAATAGAGTAAAAGACCAACTTAAAAAATCTCCAAGAACTGAGAGCAAAGCATCTTTGTTGCAAAGAGACAAAGTTAGGTTTGGTATAAGACAAAACTTCCTAATAATTAGAGCTGTTCACAGAAATAATGAGAGGCTACATGGCATTGTGGATAGAGAGTCAATCTTGAAACCAGGGAAACCACCTTGCTCTAGCACATACTGCCTATATAACACTGAACAAGTCATTTAACCTCTTGTTGCTTTAAGCAACCTTCTAAGACTCTAAATTGCAGACTTCTGCTTTGGCAGAGATAGTTTTCTGACCCAGAAATTCATTATGCTAATGATTCATAGGTCCAATTTCTAACTCTGCAAGTAGACTACTTCCAGAAGTTAAGGGTTCCCCATTACTGGTGTTCATTCCAGAGGGCAGTTAAAGACATACTTTGGGTATGGCTGTATCAAATTTTCCTCTTTGGTACAAGTGGGATTCAATCTGTAGAAGAGGTGTTGCATCAAAGATATATCAGATAGGACAGGCCACTATACCAGGGAGTTGTGTCCCACTCAAATGGATTTTAAGAAGAGGAGTGATTGGGACAGCTGGGTGGCACAGTGGATAGAGCACCAGCCCTAGAGATAGGAGGACCTGAGTTCAAGTCCGGCCTCAGACACATAACACTTCCTAGCTGTGTGACTCTGCAAGTCACTTAACCCCAATTGCCTCACTAAAAAAAAAAATTAGAAGAAGAGTGATTTCACTCCCTGTCTCTGTCTTCATTCTACTTTTGAGGTGCTACCATGTCAGTCTCAGATTTCCTATGAGGGATAACCTTCTCAACTCCAGCAGTATAGTGACTCCTCCTATGGGGCATTGAAAGCAGGAGACTCCATTTTACAACTTTGGTCCTGGGCCTCTGACTGTATTTTGTGCTTTGAGTTTTTTTGCCTGGTCACAGGTGGCTAAACAATGATCCAGAGATGGACATGCCCAGACTTGGAGGCAGCCTTGTAAGTTCAGGAGATTGTAAGATCCTGGGTCTTCATTTGGTGCATGCACTCAGATGGCTTGCCAGATGACATGGACCTGGACAAAATTTTTTGGATAGTGTCAAGCCAAGATGAAATCTAGAATGTCTAATTAGCAGTCCCATAAAGTGCACCATGTCTTTGTATAAGTATCATCCATCTGCAGGAGCATGATAGTAACTTTTTGCTCCCAGGGCAAATCTGAAAAAAAAACAAATGATGCCCAAGGTAAGCAGCATAAACGGAACCCCAAATCCCTCTGTCTCTAAATCCAATGTACTTTCCATTGTATCGAACAGCCTCTCATATTTCCACTAATGCAAAGCCTAGGTTATATGTGCCATCTTGTCTTGTGTGATTCTTTCCAAAGTAGGCACTTAATAAATACTTAGCATTAATTTTTATGTGCATATGTATATATTTGTACACATATGTATATGCATCTACATAATATGTGGATATGCATGGAAACATACATTGGTGAGATAGGGTGAAGGCCAGTTACAAAACGGAGTTATTTTGGTTTGGGAATCCAGAGAGCCAATCAGATTCTATCTCATGAACTGTGACCCCATTTTGTTCTGCCACATGTATAATACTCCATCTTGTTTTTCTGCAAATCATCCTTGGGAAACTAGATGATATAAGCCTTCTAGAGTTTCATAAATTAGGTGGATGAAATTAATCAGCATCTTCCAATTCTGGGAAAGAAAAGATCTTGAAACCCACTCACCACCTCCCAAGTTGACTGAAACTCACTGTTCCCCTCTCCCAACTTGGAAAATCCATACTCTTTTCCTCGAATTAGAAATCAGATCAACTAACCTTGTGTCCTGGTTTGTATCTTATTGGTTGTTTTCTTTTAATGCATAAAAATCTGTCTTCCTCTGTATTTGACTGATTTGTTAGGTAAGTGGCATGCATTGCTTAATAAATAGATGTGCTCAGGAACTCAAACATGTATTTCTTCAGTTATTTCATATTTCATCCACCATACTTTTTGACAAAGCCAAGACAGATTAAGTCAGGACTTTGACCTCCAGGAGAACAGCCATTAAGAAAAATTGCCTTGAACACCCTGGACTCTTCTCTGTGGGACATCTTCACAGAAGACTGCCCCCAGACACTGGACTTCCCCTGGATTTCAAATTCTTCTGAGCTAAGGTAAGGTTTACCCTGACACAGCTAGGGAAGATTCACTCTCACACTTCTAGGGACAGTTTGCCCCCACACTGCTAAAAACAGTTTGCCCCTAACCCACTGGGGAAATAATACTTCCTTTAAGGAAATTACGGGTTAGGAGATACTCCCTTTAGGAAACGGTAAGTTCTGATAATAGCAAAACGCCAACGGATTCCTCCTTGGATAAAATTTCTTTTGGTGTGAGACCAGGGGGAGAGCCCACTGTTAAGCTGACACCCCCTTAGGGAGATTCCTATTGGCCTGGAACTTCCCATACAGGAATGAAAGGGGTGACTAAAAGACAGAGTTCTCAAATTAAGCTAAAATATATAAAAATCCAAATGGATCCCAAATTTGTCAGCAAATTAAAGGCTTTGAGATTAGACTTTCAGTAGGAGCCCCATCACAATATGTATAGATGAGTTAATACACATGATACACATGGCTATATATGCATCTGTATGTTTATATGTGTATCTATATAATGTGTGCATATAATACATATATTATATGTATACATAGTTACATACATACTTACAATCAGGAGTACTAAATCTCACAATATTCTTTGACTGGTGAGGAAAGGTAAGAACAGTCCTCTGAAAAAAAGGTGAGGGAGAGGGCTATATAGGGGGAAATTATGAGCTATATAGGAGGGGAAAGACAATATAAAATATTTGGGAGTCCACTTGCCAAGACAAACCCAGGAACTCTATGAACACATTCACAAAACACTTTTCATGCAAATGAAGTCAGATCTAAATCATTAGAAAAATATCAGTTGCTCATGGGTAGGCTGAGCTAATATAATAAAAATGACAATTCTACCTAAATTAATTAATTTATTTAGTGCCATACCAATCAAACTACCAAAATTATTTTATACAGCTAGAAAAAATAATAATGAAATTCATCTGGAAGAATAAAAGGTCCAGAATATCAAGGAAAATAACAAAAAGAAATACAAGGGCGGGTGGCCTAGCCATACTAGATCTAAAACTGTATTATAAAGCAGCAATTATCAAAACTACTTGGTACTGGATAAGAAAAAGAGTGGGGGATCATTGAAACAGATTAGGTGCACAAGACACAGTAGTCGATGACTATAGTTATCTACTGTTTGATAAACCCAAAAACTCCAGCTTCTGGAATGAGGACTTATTATTTAACCAAAACTGTTGGGGAAACTGGAAAATAGTATGGCAGAAACTAGGCATAGACCTTATATCATATACCAAGATAAGGTCAAAATGAGTATATGATTTAGACATACAGGGTGAGACTATGAGCAGCTTAAGAGAGCAAGGAATAGTTTACCTGTCAGATCGACAGAGAAGGGAAGAATTCGTGACCAAACAGGAGAGAGAAAACATTACGAAATGCAAAATGCATAATTTTCATTACATTAAATTGAAAAGGTTTTGCACAGACAAAGCCAATGCAACCAAGATTACAAGGGAAACAATTTTTATAGCCAGTGCCTCTGATAAAGTCTTCATTTCTAAAATATATAGGGAATTAAGTCAAATTTACAAATCATTCCCCAATTGATAAATGGTCAAAGAATATGAACAGGCAGTTTTCAGTTGAAGAAATTAAAGCTCTATAGTCATATGAAAAAAAATGCTCTAAATCACTATTGATTAGAGAAATACAAATTAAAATAACTCTGAGGTGCCACATCACACCTATCAGATTGGCTGACATGACAAAATAGGAAAACAATAAATGCTGGAGAAGATGTGGGAAAATTGGAACACTAATGGTAGAGTTGTGAACTAATCCAACTGTCCTGGAGAGCAATCTGGAACTATGCACAAAGGGCTATAAAACTGTGCATACCCTTTGACCCAGCAATAGCACTTCTAAGGCCATAGCTCAAAGAAATCATACAAATGGAAAAAGGACCCACACGTGCAAAAATGTTTATAGCAGTTCTCTTTGTGGTGGCTAAGAATTAGAAATTAAGGGGATGCCCATCAATTGGGGAATGGCTGAACGAGTTGTGGCATATGAATGTAATGGAATACTGTTGTTCCATAAGAAATGATGAGCAGGTAGACTTCAGAAGTGCCTGGAAAGACTTATAGGAACTGATGCTAAGTGAAGTGAGCAGAACCAGGAGAACATTGTACACAGTAACAGAAACATTGTGCAAAGGCCAATTGATAGACTTAATTCTTCTCAGCAATACAAGGATCTAAGACTATTCCAAAAGATTCATGATAGAAAATGCTGTCCATATCCAGAGAAAGATATATGGAGTCTGAATGCAGATCATAGCATCCTATTTTCTGTCTGTCTGTCTGTCTCTCTCTCTCTTTGGTTTCTTCGTCGTGGTTTTCTCCTTTAATTCTAATTCTTCTTTACAACATGACTAATGTGGAAATATGTTTAATATGATTGTATGTGTATAACCTATGTCAGATTGCACACCGTCTGGGGGAAAAGAAAGGGGAGAGAGGGGGAGAAAATTTAGAACTCAAAATCTTATAGAAGTGAATATTGAAAACTAACAACAATAAATACAATTTTAAAAAAGAAGTATAAAAGAAGGCATAGGACCCAATGTTTGAGGAGGTGATATAGTTAGTAGTCAAGAAGCATTTATTAAGCACCTACTAAATGCCAGGCTCTCTGCTAAGCACTGAGGATACACAGAAAGACAAAAAGTCCCTACTCTCAAGGAGCTAATGGAGGAGATAGAATGCAGACAATTACTACTGCAGCTTCTCTAAGTGATTATGAGTGCTTAGTGGATAAGGAAATAATCATATGTCTAATTTGGAAAGGATAAATTCACATGAAAACTTTTTCCAACTTACAATGAGAAAATGTACATTTATATAAATCTGAGATTTTCCCTCACACCTGGTAAACTGGCAAAGATGACAATGTTAAAGAGAAAATGAGCACTCAAGCTCACTCATACATCACATGTGAATTGCTCATATACAAGGAAGGTTTTTTTTCACCTTAGGAAGTTTTTTCTTGTGTCAAATTTTGTCTTTTTGCAACTTCTATCCTTTGACTCCATTTCTTAGAGATCTTTTAACCTAGTATTTTGCTCCATTAAGTTTAATGCATTTTGTCATCCACATAATATAAATCTGACAAATTTTTGCGTGTGAGTGCAATTTACCAAACATGAATTGCTCCAACTAGTCCAGAAGACAATTTAGAATTACACAAGAAAAGTCACCAAACTATTTAAACCCTTTGACTCCTGATCCCACTACTAAGCATACACCCCACACCTGGGTCAAAACTTTAAGAAAAGCTCTATATACACCCAAAGGTTCACAGCAGCACTTTTTGTGGTAGCAAAAAGCTGAAAACAAAGTGGGTGCTCATCAGATGGAGGGCAGTTGAACAAATTGTTACATGTGAATGTAATCAAACCTTCTTGCACTGAAAGAAACAAGGAACATGAGGAAGGATGGAATGAACAAAGCAGAATCGAGAGAACTTGATACATAATGGCCACGGGAAAACATAGGGAAACAATGTTAAAATGCAAACGGACACACATTAAGTGCATTGATTAACTTTGTTTGCAAGGAATAGACGCAGAGATGTGTCCTCTCGGCTGAGAGATGGGAAACACTAGATTCAAAATGCCCCATGATTTTACCAGATACGGTTGCTTATAACATGCCCCTTTACTGGGAGCAATTAGGTGGCACAATGGATAGAACACCTGCCCTGGAGTCAGGAGGACTGGGATTCAAATCCAGCCTCAAATACTTGACTCTTACTAGCTGTGTGATCCCAGGCAAGTCACTAAACCTCAGATTGCCTCACCAAAAAACAAAACAAACCAAATAAAACAAAAACACACACACACAACAATGACAAAAACCCAGAACATCTCCCTTTACTGTTTTACTTCTTTGCAAGCGAAGGTTCAATGTGGAGACAGTATATCAAGAACAACTATGGGCATCAATAAAGTATTTTATAAATAATAGATATGTAGATAGCTAGAGAGGTCATCCTGTGTGAGCTTAAGATCTTTCTCAACTCTAAGATCCCATTTCTTGAATCAAACATCTTGTATTTTCCTGAATCCACCCCTTTGCTCATGTCACGCTCCAAATGTAGAATGCCCCCCCAACCCCCCAAACCTCCCTCTTTACACCTATGCAAACCCTACCTATCCTTCAAGGCCAGCTTAAATCTTATTTCCTTTGTGAAGCTTTCTCTGACAACTCTAGATGAAAGTGATCTCTGTCCTTTGAAACTCTAAAACATTTGCATGTGTACCACTAAACTTACAGATATATGCCTATGTTGTTATTTTACTTTACATGTATATATCACAGTCTCATTGGCTTTTCATAATGCCTAAAACACTTTCTCTACTTCCCTCCAAATACTGACCTTCCTGACTTCCTTCAAGTCCCAACGAAAATCCCATCTTAAATCCCATCCTCTACAAGAAGCCTTCCCTAAACCCTCTTAATTCAGTGGTTTCCCTCCGCTGTTGTTGTTGTTCAGACATTTCAGTCTTGTCTGACTCTTTGTGACCCCATGTGAGTTTTCATGGCAAAGATACTGGAGTGGTTTATCATTTTCTTCTCCAGCTCATTTTGCAGATGAGGAAACTAAGGCAAACAGGGTAAGTGATTTGGCCAGAGTCACACAACTAGTAAGTGTCTGAGGTCAGATTTGAACTCAGGTCTTCCTAGTTCCAGGCCCAGTAGTTCTATCTACTGCACCACAAAGTTGCCTGCCTTCCATCTGTTAATTTTTTCCTATATATTTTGTATAGGGTTTCCTTTTTATATATTTATTTGTATGTAGTCTTCCCCTTGTATTGTAAGCTCCTTGAGGGCAGGGACTGTCTTTTGCCTCTTTTTGTATCTGCAGCACTTAGCACAGTAGATGCACACATAGTAGATGCAAATGTTTATTGGCTGATTCATATATGTCTTCCTTATCACTGGGAGTCTACAATATTTAAGGATCACCACAATTGTGGCATCGTTTTCCTATCCCCCATAATTTTCATAACTACTACTCAGTGCTCATTTGATGATTGATTGCCTGAAGAAAATCTAGCACTAAGCTCTATTCATAGAATCCTACAGTTTAAGCTTGTGAAAGATCTTAAAGATGATACAGTGGCCTCATTTTACAAATGAAGAAACTGAGGCCCAGTGGCATGAAATAGTTTGTTAAAATCTTAAAGGTAAAGTATTTTAACCCATTTTCTCCAATTCCAGATTTCATCCTCTCTCTGCTATCCCATGCTTAGCGCTGATAAGTATTTGACATTTCTCTCCTCCCCAAAAGTTTCATGACATACTTTTAAATTTAATGGATATAACATCTTCTCCATCACTTCCTTAAGTCTAGAAAATCAACAAAACAACAAATCCAGGATTGGTTTATAGCATTTGCCAACTTTCAAGGTGTAAATAAAATACTCACACTGAAAATTTAGCAATCACCTCTTCTGGGATTAAGCTGGCACAAGCACCATGCATTAGCATTGTCCATGATGTTTACTCAGTACTAAGGGACAATATTACAGAAAAAAGAAAAGTAAGATAAGGTAAAAGGAGAAAAAATTATCCTTTATTTTTTTGTTTTTATAAATTTACAAAGCTTCCCCTCTAAGATTCCCCTGGGACTTGGGCTCAAGGGTTGCCATCCTACATAAATCTGTCCCAATATTTTGTAGAGCCAAATATGTTCATATCTATTTCACTGATTACCAGGAAAAGCAAAAATCCTTTTAAGAAGTAGTGAAAAATAATGAATGTGCAACTAGTGGCACAGTGAATAGAGCCCTGGGCCTGGAGTCAAGAAGACTCATCTCCCTGAGTTCAAATCTCACCTCAGAAACTTACTAGTTGTATAACCCTGGGCAAGTCACTTAACTTTGCTTCAGTTTCCTCATCTGTAAAATGAGCTGGAGAAGGAAATGGCAAACCACTCTAATATCTTTGCCAAGAAAACCCCAAATGTGGTCACAAAGAGTCGGACATGACTGAATAACAAAAACAACAAAGAAATAATTAGTATGAGGAGGTGCCAAGTGAAGAAAGCACAATGAAGAGAATTTGATATAATGGTGACTACAGTAGTACAAAGAAAAACACCATTAAAAGCCATCCACACATGCATATGTGATCCCTTAGATTTATAGAAGCCTGGGCCACAGACAATGATATTACAAGGTTTTCCTTAAATGAGATCAATTTGAGGTACATTTGAAGGATCCATAGAGTTGGAACCAGAAGACTTGAGTTCAAATCCTAACCCTGTTATTTACTCACTATGACCTTTACCAAGTCACTTAGACTGTCTGAGTCTCAGTTTTCTCATTGTAAGATGAGGGAGGCTGGATTACATGAAATGACAACTAAGCTTCCTTCCAGCTTTAAATCTATGATGCCATAAACCTATGAACTTCCTAAAGAAACATGCAGAAAATCATGGTGCTTATTGTACATCAGATTTGATTCAGCCATTGGCCCTCAGTCTCACACTGAAATAGTGGTATCAAGGAAACAAGGAATTCAATTTGATTCAATTAATCAAATTCTTAATATACAAAAGGCCTGAATACAGACAAAGATACGACAGATTCTGATCTCAAGAAGCTTGCACTCTATTGGAAATGGTCATTCTATAACCATCTGCTGAGCCTGAACTAAGGGACCCAAACTAATTTTCCCTGCTAACATTTCAAAGGATGCCCTGTCATTTCTGTAATCTACCTTGAAACCCTGAAATAGAAAGAGTTACTCAAATGCAAGAAGAATATCATATCTGTGCAAACAAAGGAGCTCCATTAGTTTAAATTCCAAAAAAGAATCCCTAGAGACAACTGAGAGGTGAAATGCAACGCTTTCTGATAACCGTGTATCATTTACTCATAAGATACTGTACCAGAACAAGGGAGAGAATGAGAGAGCCAACCGTGGAAACTTGGACTTGTCCGTGTACTGTGTGACCCAAACTCTATTGGGCCACCGGATCTCAAGCTGGAAAGGTTCACCTAGAGCTCATTTTGTTGGCGTCTTCATTTTACAAATGAGGAAACTGAGGTCTGAAGAATTAAAATAACTTGCCCAAGGTTATACAACTTGTGAGTGGCAGAGCTGGGTTTTGAACCCAGATCATTCAGTGTTCTTTCCACCCTACCCCCTGATGATGGAACCTCCAGTCCTCCAAAAATCATGGACTACTCCCTCTCCTCCCCTTACTCAAAACTATTTGGCCCCGCTTGTGAACTTTGGGGTTTTCACTCCAATCCTCCCCTCTTCTACCCCAACCCTTCCTGGGCCATCAATAGACTTAAGCTGTTTTTTAATGCTCTCCTTGTACTTGCCTTGTCTCCTGTCAAGCCAGCCAGAAGTTGGGGTTTTTTATCAGGAAGATGTTTCAAAGAGCCTGCCCTGCAGCCATCCCTTCTTATACTGGCTTTGTCAGAATCCTAATGACGAATTCTCAAATACATAAGAGACCATCTCCAGCTGTACAACTGAAGAGCTTCCGGGGGTCTGTCGAGTTCCCTGACCTCAGCCCTATTTTTTCCCCTCATTTTGATCTGGGAGAATGGTGCCTCCTGACTTCCAGAACCCCTCGAGTTTGCCTGGCGGGGACAGAGCACTAGCTTAACCAGTCCTAGCAAGACTTAAAACAGGGCATTCAGAATCAAAGTGACCAACAGGCCAGAGAATTAGACATTGAACCAGCCCTGGAGAGAACCCCATTAAAAGCTGCCTTGTTGCAAGTGGTTAAAGCTCAGGAAAAAAAAAAACGGGACTTTTAAAAGAGTCACACATCGGACTCAACAATTTTAATGCCCAATGATGAGTACAGTGTCCTAAAAGATCTGGGTGCAGGGGAAAGAATGCATTACAATTTCTATATTTTTCCTTTAAAAAAACCCATAAACCTCCAAAGATTTGGGCTTCTTCCTTGACATTTCTTTAAGAATCAAATTAAAGTCATGTCTCTCTATTTAAGCAGCAGTGCAAGAAGAGAGTGAAACGTATTTGTTGGGGCACACGGGCACACACACACACACACACACACACACACACACACATGAACCGATGAGTCTGGATTAAAAATAACAGGCCAGAATGGTTCTATCAATGAACACACACTTCATTTTTTTTCTTTCTCATTGTCTGTTTAGTAAAGAGGAGTATACAAGCAATGGGGATGATCATTTGAAGGCGGGAAAAACACAACTGTCAGCCTTCAAGGACAAAGCCCTTTCTGACAATCCCGTTTCTTAAATCCAGACTTTAGAGCCAAAGGAATGAGAGAAGAACACAAAAAAAAAAGGGAAAGAAAAGCAGCTCACTCATGATAGCTTACAGAGGATACTGAGGAAGATTATGCTAATCTCTGCTTCATTGTCCCCTGCAAAATGTTTTCATATCAGCCCTTTTATCTGGGGAAGAAGGGATGCCCCACCTCTCAACTCTGTAACAGCCAGCACTTTCTGTGTGGTTTCTGCGTAATTAACACCGGCCCTGGGCCTTTTCATTTGTCCTTCTCCAGCTTATGGCCTTTAAGGGTGTCCACAGGGGAGCGTCTCTCACCCTTTGCTTGTGGCCTGAGAGGCACAGCTTATGCTTACATCTGTATGCCATCTGTTAATGGCAGAGGGAGCAAAACTTGGACAAACTTTTACTTTTCCATCAGAGAATGCAACAGACTAAATCGGCTGGCCACGGGACTGGTGAATTATTATTTTCCCCCTACCACTCGAAAGTAGGAATTTAAGCCAACTGGCACATTTCGCACATCAGATTTCTGCCTCATTATAATCTAGCTTTCATTCAGGACTTAAACTACATGAAAGCAGTTGCTTAGTTGGGGAATTGAATGGACCAAAGGATGAATTTTTTTTGTTGTTGTTTTGTTTTGTTTTGTTTGTAAAGGACTGTGTTTCACTGTCCCCCTTATTTAATTTCAGAATCGTGTCATCTATGGGCCGTGGGATAGTGTGGCAATGTGGAGGCTGTTGGGGGCCCCATGGTAAGACAGGATTGAAGAATGGATATTGAAGTCCATCCATAGCACCCCTTTAATTGATTTCCCTAGCTTTTTGTAGGAAAATAAAGCAAGCCAATCTTCAAGATAATGGAAGTTATGAGGAAAAATCAATGAGAAGCTATAGGCCATAACACTCTTGCTTATCGTACTTGTGGGTGTGAGAATGATGTCATTTAGGGTTTCCCTGCAACATTTTAAAAGAAGGAGGATCCTAGCTGGAGATTCAAAAACCAGAGATACTGTAATGTGACTCAAATCCAACTTAACAGCTTATAAAAATAAGCTCATAGGTAGGTAGGTAGGCAGGTAGATAGATAGATAGATAGATAGATAGATAGATAGATAGATAGATAGATAGATAGATAGATAGATGGTGGATAGATGAATGAAACCTCCCCATCTTGTTTTTACCTATATGCATCTTCAACATACCTTGTTTAATAACAACATAGCTTGTTTAATAAACAAGTAAACTGAGCCCATACCTGCTTAGGGAGATTTTGTTCAATCATTTTTCATTCATGTCTGACTCCCCCATTTGGGGTTTTCTTGGCAAAGATACTGGAGCAGTTTGCCATTTCCTTCTCTAGCTCATTTTACAGATGCAGAAACTGAGGCAAACAGAGTGAAATGACTTTCTCAGGATCACACAAGTGTCTGAGACTGGATTTGAACTCAGCTCTAGGCCCTAGGCATGGTGCCCTATCTACTATATTGTATTGCTCCTTAAATATTAAAGAAACAACAGTTTAGGGGTATGTGTTGGTTAATGTACTTTGCAAGATATTTGCAGCAACTATTTAGTGATACAAAGTGATGCAAGTCAGCATGATGAAAGGACATTTACTGAGTGCTTCCTGGGTACAGAGCACTCTGCCAGGAGCAAGGGGGAGTAAACCTTAGCCACAACAGTCTCTACCCATGTGGTTCTCCCAGGCCAGACATGATCCTTGCCTGCTGGCAGCAGAATTTCAATCCACCCAAAGTTGAGTTTTTAAGGTAGGAGTTCTTAACCCTTTTGTAAAATGCACTCCTTTGGCAGTTTGGTGAAACCTATGGATGCCTTGTCAGAATAAAGCAGACTACTTACATTCAGAATTGAAGGAAATGTTAAATTTTAGTTTGAGATTAATAAAAAATAAAGAAGTGCTTTTTCCCATCCAAGTTGACCAAATCCCTGAAATCTATCCATAGACCTCAGGTCTGTGGTTCTGACAACAGGTCTACATAGCAGAAAGTCTTCCATTGTGACTTGATACAGGCTAGCTGGTTCTACCCATATCCCCAGAGAAATTCCACTACAACATCATTGATAAGTGGTCATCCGATCTTTGCTTGAATACCTCCCAAGAGGGGGAACTCCCTACCTCTTGAGCAGCCAATATTATACTCTAGAATAGGTCCCCTTGTTAGGAGATATTTCCTAATATGCGGTCTAAATCTCCTCTCCCCAATTTCTACCCAGAAGAGGAAAGGAGATTGGGGGATTGTTCAAGAAGTTGGCCACATTTCTTCCCCCCTACCCAAAATCTATCTTTCACTACCTAAGGCTTTGCAAGCAGTTTAGAGGTAAAAACCAAGAAGACCTGGAAAGATAGGATATGTAGGAGAAGTGTGCTGGTAAATGTTTTAATAACTGGCTTTGGGGGGTGGAGAGAAGAGGAATATATACACAGATACATTTTCATTTTTTTATTGTATATATTTTTATTTTATTTTTAATTTGTGGAATGAAATGAGCATTTCTCAAATAAAAAAGATGATAGCACATAAAAGTGCAAATCTTGCTGTTCCTTTTAAGTATATAATAACGTTATCATGTAAATTTCTTTTTTTTCTTCCTCATCTGTATTATTAATTTTTTTCTCAATCACTGAAGTCCAGGTAATTAACAGAACAATAAATCAAGCCTCAATTTGTATCATTTGCTGATTTCTACAGCGTAAGTACACACCCTGAAAATATAACGATCGGCTTTTGGGAGCTGGCTCAAGCTGTCTCTAGCACACCACTGATGTATAGTCAAAAAAGTACTAATAACTGTGTGATAAGAATAAGAAGATAGCGATTTAATGTTTACAAAGTACTCTATATGTATTATAACATTTGAGAATTGTAGCCACCCTGTGACCTAGGACCCATGGATATTATCAGGTAGTAAGGAGCAAAGCTGGGATTCAAAGCCATTTGTTCTTCTTCCAGATTTCACCATGATATCCACTGTGCCACACTGTCTCCATTGGAACTGGAGCCTCTTCTGACTCCAAGCTCATCATACCAACTTGTTTCATACAAATTCCCTTGGCAATGCCAAACAAAAAAAAAGAGAGAGACAAATTTAGAAATGTAGTCAATTGCCTTCTGCATTCACATCTCTGTTGAGGTCTCCAGTGCTTTAATCATTTTTGGCAAAATTGGACAGGCAGTGTGATGCAGTGAAAACTGAGTGGGTATCAGGAGACACAGGCTTCGTCTCAACAGTGCCATGCACTAGCTGTATGACTTCTCCCCATTCCAGTTCACCTTCCAAACTGCTAGCAACTTGATCTTCCTAAAGCAAAAGCCTGACCCAGTCACTCCCTTCCTTAAAAATCTTCTGCAGTTCCTTGTCACTGCTAGGATAACAATACTAACTCCTCAACATTATCTTTGAGTAAGCTAAAACCTACCTTTGCAACCTTATTTCACATCATTCTCCTTCCCCCACTCAACATTCCAACCTTGCTGTTCCATCCCCTCCCCACTCTCAGCCCCCTTACATTCTCATAATCTGGCCAAATGCCTGAAATTCATTCCCTCCTCATGTCTACCTTTCAGCATTTTTATCCTGCTTGTAAATCCTTCCCTGATTCCCACCCCTTCCCATTATTCCTCTCTCCTTCCTCAAACTCCGCTGTGTTTGCTGATCTGTGTCCATGACTGATTCCTTCCAATAGAATATCAACTTCTTGAAGGTGGGGACTACTGTATTTTATTTTTGTTACTGAATCTTCAACAGCCTAGCATAATGCCTGGTATACAGTAGGTGCTCATTATTTATTTATTAACTGAATAACTTTTCGTCTTCAAGTCTCAATTTCTTTCAGCTCTAAAATGGACATGAGGTTCAGTCCAGTTAGATGATCTCTGAAGTTCTCTCTGACACTGTGAGTCTATGATTCCAGGATTATCTTTGCACCTCTATTGTCTTATCTATAAAATGAGGGCATTGAGATTATTGATCTAGCTTTCACAGTCTAAGATGTTATGGAGGCTAGCCAATACTTTATTTCACAGCATAAGAGCAAATAAACAGTTCATAAATGTTCGGCCAAACCAGGATTCTCATGAGGGTTGAAAAGGTTTGGTTGGTATAAAGGATGCCACCAAAGTGGTACATCCAAGACCCTGAGTAATGCCAGTCCTGTTGACATTAATGATCCTGCTTTAGAAAATAACCATACATTCAGGGCCTGCCCTTTTTTGGCAGCAATGCTGTTTGGATACCTGCCAGCACATGTACACACTTAGGGTCTGACCTTTACTACAGTAATGGCATTGGGCCAGTGCCAGAGTCCTTGCCCTTTGGCTCCATGCCCACAACCTGCCCAAGATGCTCCATTCTCCCAGCAGCGTATGCTCTCTGTTGTGTGTAATTGTTGAAGAGGAACAGAGACTGAGCATGGAGAACATTCCATTGGGGAGGGAATGATTTATTTATCATCTTCATTTCAAGTTATATTAGCTTGAGCAAATAGCATGCTTTGCACAGTGCCACATACACTATGGGTTTACAGTAAATGCTTTTTAATGATAGGGAGCAGAAGGAGAGGCAAAGATAAACATATTTTATTCTCTCTTCTCAATGATTTGGGCAAATAACCTTTGAGATTATTTTTGTGGAAAGTTTCTCTAGGAAACTCTGAAATTACAGACAACTTCCTGATCTGTATTTGTAGAGGAATACTTTTTTCAAAGTTTTTATAAATATCTCATACTATTATAATGAAAATGGAGAGATATGGATTAGATGGTAATATAATATGAATTAGATGATAATATAATCAAATGGATTCAAAAAATGTTCCAATGGCCAGACTGAAATAGTAGCTGTTAATTATTCAATGAAAAAATGCCAAGAGGTCTCTAATGGAGTACTCCGGAGATCTATGCTGTGCCCTGTACTGGTTAACATCTTCGTCAATGATGTGGATAAAGGCATTGATATCAGGCTCATCAAACTTGCAGATGACAGGAAACTGACAAGTATAGCCAACCTACAGGATGACATGAATTACAGAATCAGGATCCAAAAGGATACTTACAGCCTAGCATTGGGCAAATTCCAATAATATATTATTCATTAGGGATAAATGTGAAGTCGGGAACTTGAGCAGAAAAAAAAAATCAATTTCACAAATATAAGATGGGTACAGGCTAAGATAGGTGACTGCTGTTCCAAAAAAGATCTGGAGGTTGTTATGGGTTACAGGCTCACTAAGAGACAGCAGTGGGATGTGGCAGACAAAAAAACTAATTCCATCTCGGGCTGCATTAAGAAAGGCAGAGCTTCTGGAAATAGGGAAATGATGCTCCCCCATAATTTGTCCTCATCAGACTTCATCTGAATGGTCTTCAGCCCTTAGTGCCATGGTTTCAGAAAGACATTGATAAGCTGGTTACATTCATGGGCATCCAGCATGGTGAAAGACCTTCAATACATTCCATATGAAAGACGGAACTGGGCATATTTAACTAGAAGAAGAAAAGACCAAAGGTGACTTCATAGGTGATGTATATTTAAAGGTTTATCATATGGAGGAATGATGAGATTTACTCTACTTAAACCCAGAGGAAGGATCAGGAAGAATGGATAGAAGTTGCACCAATTTAGACTTTATCTCAGAAAAAATTTTTGCCAACAATTAGAGTTATCAAAAAGTGGAATCAAGCCATGGTTGGTTCCCCTTCCTTAGAGGGCTTCAAGCAGGGTCTAGAGAGCCATTTCGCAGGTATGGTATCATTGGGATTCCTTTTATGCATGGGTTCTGAGGTCTCCTCCAAATCTCAGATTCTATAATTCCGTGAGTGACTTCCCCATTCCTGGAAGTCCTCTACACCAATGAAATCACATATCTAGACATCACTCCCAACCCCCACTAAAGATGGAGGTTTCCAGAATGATCACATAATCATAAAAATAGCACTTCCTTCACAAAGACACTATATTTTGGACTCTTCTGATTTTTAAAAGCACATATGAAACCATATTATAAACAAAGAATTCTCTTCTCTTGGGATCTTAGCAGAGAAAGGCAAGATAGCAACAAAGGGAATTTCCCAGCCTAAAGAAAAGTTAATTGTTAGGTGGGTGCTTCCTTGAAAGGCATGGTTTACAAAGTGTTTCTTTGTGCCAACTTAAAATTGAAAGTGGGATACAGACTTTCTACCACAGTTAATCCAACATTTGGTTCTCTCCCTAAGAGAGAGGCATGACCTCGGTCATCTCAACACTGTGTTGATTATTTCATGTTTCTGTGTGATCATATCTACATATACATTTCATATCCACTTGTGGTCACGTCTGTGCACATATCCCCAGTAGAAAGTAATCTCCCTGAGCACCAGAACGGTTTTATTTTTGTCTTTGTATCTCCAAGGCCTGGACATGGTAGCTGCTTAATAAATGCTTGTTTGCTTGATTGAATAATTGATAAATGCTTACTGATATAGATGCTTGTTGAATTAAATCAAATTGAATTTTCCAGAGTAAAGATATAAACCTTTTAATTTTCAGGCAAAGAATGCTCTGAACTGGGAATTCCTTTAAGACTGCTGCCTTCTAAACAGCCAAAGACACCTATTTCAGCCCTGAACCTTTCAGTTTGGTGACATTCAGCCACTCCACAAATGTTCCACCTCAGGAAAACAGTCTCACCATGAAAAATAAAGCTTGATTTGCCAATTACCTGGAGGTTTACTTGCTGTAAGCTGTTTAGGTCCCATGAAATCTGCAACACACTGTTAGATCTTTACAAATTTCATGAAATCTTTTTCGGATATCCCCAAAATCCTGAACTGCTTGAATCTTTTGTGTCCCAGCACTGGGGACTGACCCATAATCTCTTTCCCAGCCAGGATCCCAAATCTGCAGGCAACCTTGTCACTGATTCCAGCAGCTGCCTAAATCCAGCAGAGGGGATGTCAGCAATCCACCTTCTAAGAGAAGCCCACAAGGGCTTTGCTTTCCCAGTGCCTTGAGGAGGGCCTGAAAGGAAGGTCAGAGGTGACAAAAAAGATAAAGTGACGGGACAAGAAGATCAGTCGATCTGGACCTTCTGGATGAAAACTTCTTGGCTGTTTTCTTTGGGATGCTAACACCATCACTTCATTTTGACAAACCTGTTCTGTTGGAAAAGGTTGGTGAAGGGGGAGGGTTTTGTCAACAGTTTTTTGGGGTTCTTTTTAATTTTTATTTTCTGTGTGCAATTTGGTTTTCAGCTTGTGGGGTGTGTGTGTGTGTGTGTGTGTGTGTGTGTGTGTGTGTGTGTGTGTTTTGGTCAGATCACTGTTCATCTATCTAAAAGCCTCATTCAGTTGTCCTTGTCACGAGTACTTTGTCTTACACAGGCCGCATTACTCTTGTAAACAGAGGCAGCATCAAAGTGAGTGCAGAGCCAGTCACATCAGTGGATTAAAGCCTTCTGCATGATAAAGTAGCTACCTAGGGGGGGATAAACTTAATATGTGAAAGAATGTTATTGAGAAGGAATAAAGTACCAAAACTCTGTCATTCTCTCAGTAATGTCCTAATCTAATGCCTGACACTGGGGCCTTAGGCCAGGGTTAGTGTTAATCAATGAAATACCCATCTGTGTGCCCCATCCTTATCGCTATTTAAAACTAGCCTAAACTCAATTATTGTCCCTTAGAGACCAAGATGGGATATTAAGTTGAGTGAAAGGAATTGTATCCCACAAAGGAATCCCAGTGTTAGAATGCAGAGGTGTCAACACTGCTAACTAAATTTCAGCTAAACAGAGATTAAATGCTGGTTCTTAGGACATGAAAAAAGTTGCATAGATTACGTCTGGCTAAGGCTCCTTGTGTAGAGAACTGCTAACGTCTGCTTAGCAGAGTCATCAACCTGGAGTGTCCATTGTGAGTGTTGGGCACCATTGTTTGCTCCCCACAAGTATTACACAACCAGTGTTGGGAAGGGAGGGGTAGCTGCTACAAAGAGAAAAACCCAGATTCAAATCTTCAGCCAAAGATCTGAAGGAGAGTAAAATTCCCAGATTCATAGCAGGGCCTTGGCTGATACTGGCTATTATAGAAAGGTGCCATTTAGCCTCTAAATAATGGGGAAAAGCCATCCTTCAAATCTGCCTCAATTCCAACTAAATTTTAAGGTGATTTTTGGCAAATGGGGGAGGGGGAAATCTGCTCCTTATACCCTCTTGGTGGCCACCACCTCAACGTAAAATGGCAAACTCTTTCATTGTAGTAAGTGTCCTCACATTTCCCTTGGTACATCCCATTCAAAGTGGGGATATCAAGGAATAGAGCCAGATGCAGAGATATATAATGTGCACATAACATCAGTCATTAAGCATTGATTAAAAACTTACTATGTGCCAAGTACTATGCTAAGCACTGGGGATACAAATACAAGCAAAAAATAAAAATGGTTCCTGCCCTCAGGGTGCTGATATTCTAATGGGAGAAGATAACACTTATAAGGGGAATTGTAAAAGACAGAAAGGTGCACAGTTAGGGACATGATGGAAAAGTCTAGAGATTGAGGGATGATTGGTCTGGGCCATTCCCTAATAAGGAGGATCTGGGTTAAACTCATTGAGGGAGGAAAAGGGCCTCAGGAGGGGACTAAGGAGGTAACTGAGGCATGGTGCCCCAGTGGTGGCTTAGGGATGAAGCAACAGCAGCAACCTCCCCATCCCAAACAAGTAGGGAGAAAAACCTAGAGCTCATAGGATTGCACCTGCTGAGCTGCAGAATTGAATTTCTCTTTACCTTGCATTTACAGGACAACATTATTGTGTAAGTCAACAGCAACAACGATAACAATGACAATGACTTAATAACTAAGCACACCAACTACTGACGACAGGTGCAAAAGTAGTCTCATTCTTGAGAGATGCAGGCATCAGACTTCCTTTTTGCCTGTCTACCAATACATTTTCCAGTTCATGAAATTCAAATTTGTCTTAGGAATTCTGACTTTCCCTTGTCTTCTTGTAGCCTAAATCTGTCTGGTTCCTATGAAAAATAAATTAATCCTTATAAATTCCTTAGGATGCCTTTTGTTTTGCTTGCTAACTTCTAAATGTTGGTGTAGAATCAGGGGTCTGCTCCCTTTAAGAAGTCAAGTAACAAAGTGGAAAAGTTATTCACTGAGGGAGATGGGCTCTGGGTTAGTGAGTGAAGGAAAGCTAATGATAGATGCGTTTTAAAGGTAAATGAACTGAGTCTCAGAGACATGACGTGGCCTTTTCTGGACACGTAGTTAGCAGGTAGTAAGGGTAGGAATTGAACCCACATCTTGCTGACTGGGTCTAGCATTCTACTGACTGTCTCAGTTCTCTTCAGCCCTTGCCCTACTGCCTTGTGCCATAGAAGTACTTCATGAATATTTGCTGTCATGAGCTGAGTTCATATGTACAAAGCTGCTTTTACTTCCCATCAACACTGCCTATATCTTGTATGCATCTAATTATTTGCATGTTGTCTCTCCCATTAGAATGTGAGCTCCTTGAGGGCAGAGACTGTGACTTTTGCCTTTCTTTATATCCTCAGCATTTAGCCCCTTGCCTGGAATATCACAAATGCTGAAATAATGTTTGTTGGCATTGATAACGTAAATGTTCTCTGGCACACAGTAAGTGGGTAACAAATGCTAGTTGACTGACTGATTGTTGCACATGGACTGCTTAGAGTACCACAAAGAAAAGACAGGCAGGAGCTAGATTTTACCTTTCTAGGTGAGTTTCCACCTTTATCACCTCAAGATCTCACTGCAGTTTCCACAGACAGGTTCAGGCAGTGGTGTGGCACTACTGACTTGCAGCAGATAGAGAAACACCGTTGGCATAATTCAGTAATGCCCACAAAGCTGTATACACACACTCACAATAAATGATGTATAAAGCTTTAAAGTTTGCAAAGCCCTTGGAACATTCTACCCGCCATCTCTGAGCCCTTGCCCTGGCTGTCACTCATGCCTAGAATATTTATCCTTTCCCTCCCTTCTTAGGAAGCTTGGCTCTTATTAAGACTTCTCTCAAGAATCACTCTCTGTAGGAGGCATTTCCTGGTCTCACCTTCTATTCATATTTTCCATTCTAGGATTACCTTCCATCCAGCTCTGTATGTATCTTCTATGTTATGATCCATACATCTCATCTATCCAATTTGAATATAAGCTTCTTGAAGTCAGGCACGACTTTGGCTTTTTCTTTGTGTTCTCAAGGCTTAGCACAGTTCTTGGCACGTATAAAGCATCTAGTTAAGTCCTTATTGACTGATTTGATCTACAAAACCCCCAGGTGAGCCATTTGGTAGAAATATTACCATACCACTGCATGATGGGTAAGGCACCACACTTGGAAATAGGAAGATCTAGATTCAAATTGGACCCATTAATTATATAACAATCAGCAAATCATTTGATTTTTCTGTGCCTCAGTTTCCTCACTTGTTAAGAGAAGGAAGGTTGGATCTTATACCTTTAAGATTTCTTCCAGTTCTACAGCTATAATCCTATTACACATATAAAGGCCAGAAAAGATTGATGATTTGTCCTGGGTCACATGGATGATAAAAGCAAGATTTGAAACTTACTCCCAAGTCCAGCTATATAATTCTGTTACTTTAACTTACATTTATGTAGAACATTCCTATCAAAAAGTATTTTGTACATTAATTATAATTGGTACTCATAAATCTCTTTTGAGCAATTTTTGTGTAAGTATTATTGTAATCATTAAGGATGCACAGCTCAGAGAGGTTAGGGAATTTTCCCAAGGCTGCACAGTTAATAAGCAAGACAATAAAACTTGAACCCAAGGCTTAGAATCAGCCCCACACCCAGTACTCTTTTCTGTACAACACATTGACGGATGAAAGAGAGATGAAAGACAGACAAGACATGCTCTTCAGCAGCTAAAGTGGGGACTGGAGTATACTCCCTCAATTACGGAGAATACAGTGTAGCTGATTAGCCTGAATGTTACCTTGGTAACCTGAAAATTATGCTGTAAATGAAATATGTTCAGTGATAGGTACCTTTAATCAGACAAGAGGCTCGGGAGCATTTGGAATGAGAGAGCCACAGATCTGAGGTTTCTGGTACTTAAATTGTTCGTGAGACAACACTCTTGACGAAGGAAAACAGTACCATTACATACTAAGTGACTAGGGGAATAATCTATAGTGAACCAAGTGCATTTCTGACACACCCAAGGCTCCCATGGAGACATGGAGGTCCTGGTCACAGGAGGATCCCTGAAGAATACTATTGTGGCTGTAATACTGCCCAGCCTGTTTAAAACAGAACCAACTAAGGATCATGGGACATTCAAGAGACACAGGGTTGTTGTGTGGTTAAAATGAGACAATGTATACAAAGTGTTTTGCAAACTTTAAAGCTTTAGGCAACTGTCATTTCCCCCCCAAAAAGCCATCCCACAATGTGAGGCATTCCCTGAAGAGGTGGATATCCTTTAAAACAAATACACATACAAAGAGATATTCACTGTCTGTCACCACTCCTAATCTCCACCTGTTGGCATCTTAACTACGACTCAAATCCAGCCCAAAGGAAAACGACCTTAGTAATAATTTAACCACTTCACTTTACAAAGGAGGAAACTGATGTTCAGAAGCTGGAAAAATGACTTGTCTAAGGCTGTATAAGGAGTTAGAGAGAAATTCAGGATAGATAGATAGATAGATAGATAGATAGATAGATAGATAGATAGATAGATAGATAGACTGAACATTTATTAAACACTTACTATGTACCAAATGGGAATACAAATATGAGAAAATAAGAGGATCCCTACTCTCTCAAAGAGTTTGCGTTCTTTTTTAAAAAATAATTTTATCATTAGAAAGCATTTACTTTTACTCTATCTCACCTCCCCACCCACTGAAAATGAATGAAAGAAAGAAAGAAAGAAAGAAAGGAAGGAAGGAAGGAAGGAAGGAAGGAAGGAAGGAAGGAAGGAAGGAAGGAAGGATAAGAAAGACAGGAAGAAAAGAAGGAAAGAAGAAAGGAAGGAAGGAGGATGAGGAAGGAAGGAATGGAGGGAGGAAGGAAGGAAGGAAAGAAGAACCTTCAGATCACATTAACATAGTCAAGCAAAGTATATTCCCATATTGTCTACATCCAAAAATTCATTTTTCATTCTGCATATTTGTCTATCATTTCTCTGCCATGAAATAAGTGGCATTCTTCTTCATCAGTCCCCTGGAATCATGGTTGATCATTGAATCTTGATCAGAGTTCTTAAGACTTTCAAAACTGTTCACTGTTACAATATTGAGGTTATGATATGAATTGTTCTCCTTATTCTGGCCAATTCACTCTGAATCAATTCCTACGAGTCTTTCTGGGTCTCTGAAACCACTTTATTCTTTGTTCCTTACAACCCAATAGTATTTCATCACATTTGTACACCACAATTTGTTCAGCCTTTTTCCAATTTATGGGTGACCTGATGGACCCACGAGTGAATTCTATGAAAAATTCAAAGAACATTAAACTATATGCTCCCACAGAGTTTATACCTTTTCTTTTGTCTTTCTTTGTATACCCATTGCTTAGCACAATGCTTAGCACCTAATAGATGCTTAATAAATGTTTATTGGCTGAGAACAATTAATTCTAATAGCATACAAACTGCAAAAATAACAAGACAATCTAGCAAATTCTTTCTATGGCACAAATGTTGCCTTGACACCTAAGCCAGAGAGAGTCAAGAAAGACAACTATAGATCAATATCTCTAATAAACATTGATACAAAAAAATGTTAAATAAAATATTGGCAAAGGAGCTATAGAAATATGCCACAATTATTATGTACTGGGGGTGGGGAACCTGTGGCCTCGAGACCCCATGTATCCCTCTAGATCTCCAAGTGTGGCTCCTTGACTGAGTCCATGTTTTACAGAGCAAATGTTTTTATTAAGGGGATTTGTTCTGTGAAGTTTGGATTCAGTCAAAGGGGCACACTTAAGGACCTAGAGGGCCAGATGTAGCCTCGAGGCTGCAGGTTCCCCACCCCTGAATTATATACCATAACTGTTGGATTTATACCAGAAATGCAAGTTTGGATTAATATTAGGAAAGCTATAAACATAATTAACCATGTTAATAACAAAAACAACAATATCATGCAATTATGTCAATAGAAACAGAAAAAGGTTTTGACAAAATAAAATGCTTATTTCTGTTTAAAAAAAACCACTAGAAAACCTAAGAATAAATGAACATTTCAATGATAAATAGCATATATCTAAAACCAAGAACCAATATTGTATGTAATGGGGATAAACTAGAGTCCTTCCTAATAAGATTGGGGTGAAGCAAGGATGTCTATTGTCGGTACTATTGTTACAATGCTAGAAACATTTGCTATAGCAATAAAAGAAAAAGAAATTGAGCAATAAACATAGTTAAAGATGACTTCTTTCCCTGTGATATCATGGTATACTTACAGAACCCCAAAATCAACTAAAAAGTCATTGAAACAATGAACAATTTCAGCAGATTTTCAGGATATGAAATAAATCCCCATAAGTCATAGATCTTACATTCTAATACAGCAAAACAAAGGAAAAGGAGGAACTAGAAAAGAGGAAAGGCAGGGAGGGAGGAAGGAAGATACCTTTGAGGGAACAAGGGGTGGGAGGTGGATCAATCCTGAGAGTGAATTAAGCTAGGAATAAAGTGGGTATGGCTAGGACCCCTCATGAACTGGTGAAATTGGCCAAGGACTCCCAAACCAAGAGAGAAAGACCCAGAGCACAGGCATCTGCAGAATCCAGTTTTCCCAGCTTGCAGTCTAGTATTATTCCTACTATATCAAGATAGTCATGAAATATTTATTAAGTGCCTACTATATGCTAGGTACTTTACTAAATTAAAAAAGAAATTAGAACCAAACATGAAACAACAGATTGGTTTAAGACTGAAAAAAGGAGCATGACAAAGCTATATATTGTTACTTTATTTATTTAACTTATATGTAGAGCACAGCATGCAAAATACCAGTCTGGATAAGTCAAAAGCTGGAACTAAGGTTGCCAGAAGAAATATCAATAATCTCAATATGCAGACAATATCACTCTGTTTGCAGAAAGTGAAGAAGAATTAAGAAGCCTTTCGATTAGGGTGAAAGAGGAGAATATAAAAGCTGGCTGGAAGCTTAATTTCGAAAAAGAAAGCCAAGATCTTGGCAACTGGTCCCATCACCTTCTGGCAAATAGGAGGAGAAGAAATGGAAGCAGTATCAGATTTTATATTCTTAGACTCAAAGACCGTTGTAAACAGTGGCTGTACCCACAAAATGAAAAGATGCTTGCTCCTTGGAAGGAAAGCTATGACAAATTTGGACAGCATACCAAAAAGCACATGTGTTACCTTGTCAACAAAGGTCCTTATAGTCAAAGCTGTGGTTTTTCCAATAGTAAGGTATGGCTGTGAGAGTTAGACTGTAAGGAAAGCTGAGGGCTGCAGAATTGATGCTTCTGAGTTATGGTACTGGAGAAAACTTTTGAGAGTTCCTTGGATAGCAAGGAGATCAAACCAGTTGATACTTAAAAGAAATTAATTCAGGCTATTCACTGCAAGGGCAAATACTGAAGTTGAGGCTTAAATACTTTGGCCACATAATGAGAAGATGGGACTTATTGGAAAAGACCCTGCTGTTGGGAAAGATTGAAGGCAAAAGAAAAATGGGGTGGCAGAAGATGAGATGGATAGATAGTATCATGGAAACAATGAACATGAACTTAGACTTTGAGAGATAGTGGAGGATAGAAGGGTCTGGTGTCCTGTGGTTCATGAGTTCAACATGACTGGATGACTGAAAGACAATACTGTGCCAAATGCTGCCTCTTATACAGTGGAAAGAGTGTTGGATTTAGAATCAGGGAACCTGGATAAAAATTCCGGCTGTGCCACTTACTTCTTGTGTGACCTTGGGTACATCACTTAATTCGTCTGGTCCTCCATTTCCATGTCTTTAAAGTAGGGTGGGTGAGGGGGTTTGACTAAATGATTCATGAGATCCCTTCACACTCCAAATCTAAGACAGTATGATTATAAATGGAGGAAAATCTAATGGAAGAAATCTAGATATTGTCCTGAGTATGATATGCTGTTAGGTGAATATTCTATAGAGCTTGGATAGAGAAGAAAGATGGACAGCTAATTAAATAGGAAGATGAGACATTGGATATTCTTTGAGAAATTGTGTAAGTTTTCCTGAAACAAAAGATTATCTCACAACAACTTTATTCCAGTGATTCTGCCCAGCATCAAATATCACAGTTTCCAAAAACAACCAAAGTTATGGGTCACCCAAAGGACAATGGAGAAGAGCATGTTGGTGTGGTATATTATAACATATTACTAGTGAAGAATTGCACAAGAGAAATTACCTAAAATATATTAAAAGAGAAATATGGAACCGGAAGAGAAGGTAGGTCAGCCACGTAGCTAGACTGAGAGATAACTAGTAAACAGCTCGTGTTCTCCATTGGTACCTATGCAGCGTCAAAACATTTACAGCAAGGTACTCTATGGAGGATTTGTGGGAAGACGCGGACAAGACTAATACAAAATAGAAAAATGGGGATAGTTTGTGCTCTGCACTTTTTGGAAAGTGTACTCTCATGAATGAGATAATAATTCAATGATAGTATCAAAGAAGACGTTGTCTACAGAAAGTTACCATTAAAATGCACATCTGTTGCTTGGAAAAGAAGATTTATGGATAAAAAGATGGAAAATTCCTACATCTGGCATTGCTCTTTGAAATCCTAGTAATTCAATAGTTCAATTCTTATTAATTATTATATAACAAGCCACAATCCTAAATCCTGGGTTCACAAACATAAGAACCAAACTTCCTGTCCTCACAGAGCTTCCTTTCTACTCAGGGGAAGGGGAACAGGTACAAAATACTAAGCATCTGCAAGGTAATCTCAAGAAAAATAGTGTGCCCATAATTGGTGCAATTAAAGATGAAGACAAGGAGGGAGGGTATTTTATGCATGTATAATATTTAGTAAGCAGACCAATGGTACTTACCAATGGTGAGTAGACCATTGTCTATCAGGAATAGCTAGCAAACCAGTTGGACTAGAGTGAATAGGACATAAAGGGGAATAATATAAAATAAGATCAGACAACAGGATGGAGGCATATTGTGAAGAACTTTAAATGCCAGGCTAAATATATTTGTGTTAATGAAGTCTTTTGAGTTGAAGAAGGGGTTATGTGGCATGGTCACATTGATAATCTAGCAATCTCCATTTGGATTCTGTGCGAAGGATGGAATGCAGAAGTAAGGGGACCAGTTTGAAAAAAGTTGCAATAATCCAGTAAAGAAATGATGAAGACCTGACCTAGGTGATGGCTAGATGAGTGGAGGTAAACGTAGGGATACAAGAGATGCTGTGGAGATAGGATTGACTGGACATGACAACTGATTGGATATGGAGACTCGGGGAGAGGGAAAAGTCAAGAATGATTCCATGACTGTGAATCTTGATGACTGGATAAACAAAATAAAGAGACATTTGGAGGAGGTATCAGTTGGTGTGTGTTGGGGAGAGGGGGAGGGGTTGGTTCCATATTGCACATGTCAAGTTTGAAATGCCTACAAGGCATGTAGTAGAAGATGCCAAACCAAATCTCATCCATTGGTGATCATGTGCCGGAATCTGGAGTATGGGATCAAAAGGCAGATTCCCAATCTGTCAATGCTGTTTTTGGAGGGAGTGTCAGATTTACACCGAGAGAAAACTTTCTTCATCATTTCTATACGATTTCTAAATCCCTTTTATCTCTTGAAGATATTCAAGTGTACATCACTTGAGTCCATTAACAACAGCCTATATGCCAACTTCGGGGGGGGGGGAAACTAGGAGGCTTGGAGAGTGTGTTAGGGAGCCACCAAAGCAAATAGTGTTGATTAATAACAGGTTTGGGTGGGGCACCACAGTAGGGGATCCTGGCAGCTTGGAGGCACTAATCATGTGATGGAAAGTGAGAAAAACAAGAGGGGGGTACCAAAAGTTGGGGGGGGGAGTAGAAGGCAGAAATGAAGATGCCACATTTTTCCCCTAGGGCTGATCCCTCTAAAGGACAGCTAAGTGATAAGTAGAGAGGAAACTTACGAAGAAGACTGGGTAAATAATATTCAATTTTATTGAGTCTAAATGTTGAAAGGGACCACAGAAACCTCCTAGTCCAATATCCTAGGTCAGTTTCCTATTGATCAGTGACCCATCAACTATCATGACAGAAGGATTTCTTTCCTTGATAATCTATTAAAAATAATTTGAGATTTGCTGCAACCAATGAAATACTGAAGTGCCTGCCTAATACTGAGAGATCAGGAAGGAAAACACAACAGGAGATATCAGGGACAGAACAGATGTCAAAATCTGGAGGCGACTTAAACTCTCTGGGAAAAAAAAATGACAACAGAATGATGGATTGAAGCAAGACGCATTCACCTTTCACTAGGTTTTACTCTGCATGGCATCAGATAAGTAGCATCAGTGATATTCTGCAAAGTAAGGCAGCATCTGACTTCTGACAGGTAGTCTGGAAAACTGTCAGTTTCTCCAAAAATGAAGTAACAAGTAGCAAGTGGACCAATGATAATACTTGGTGTCAGCATCTCTAAGCTGTTGGGTTTTTAAGAATCAGTTCTAAAGAAGTTTTTCCTTGTTAATCACACAGTGAGTTTAATCCAATATGGAGCTTTACTAGATGTGAAATGATACTTCCTTTTCTTATTTTGGATGGAGAGCGGTCACAGGGCTAGGCAGAAAGCATACTAATTGAGGGGGTAGGAGATTAGGAATCTAGTCCTGTCCCTGATGCTGAAAAATTAACCTAGTAGTCTGCAATTTTCCTGGCTTAACCCAAACATTTTTATTATTTGCATATACAGAGAAATTGACTGTAGACATGTAAAAAGGTCTCACAGTAATGTTGTCTAACCAGGCAAAGTATGGTAGGCCAATTTAGAGTCTTAGATTGAGGAGGAAAAGAAGAAAATGAGGGTAGTATAGAGTTGAAAGATGAGTGAGAGGTATCTCTCATGATGGGAGAGGGATTCACAAAGTTAGAAGAGGGATGAAGATACGTTTAGCAAGACAAAGAGGACAGGTTGGGATGTGAACATTCTAGGAATATGTCCTATAAGCCGAGCAGCTGCTTTCCATCATGCTGCTTATAAACAGTATTTTTTTTCTATGGGAACCCATTTCTCCCATAATTTCGTAGTCTCTTAATGTTAGAATTGCCTTTCTACCCACAAACCTTTGCAGTGTTGTCAGGTTCTCTAGAAGCATAGATGAGCTTCAGGTCCTGATTCTACACTGTTACTAATGGCTCACCATGGTCCCAAACTCAACCATGGTATAAAGACTTGATAGCTACTCAAATCAACTAACTTACTGATGTTGAGCTAATATCATTTTGGGAGATAAAGGACGTGAAATTCCTGAAGAATTGTCTTTCCCTCCCCTGGGGTTTATTTTCCTTATCAGTAAAATAGGTTTTATGATTCTAGCTCCTTACCTACCTGGATTGATGTGGTTAACACAGTTGGTTAGATTATCTGCTAATAAGGACCAAGGCTGTTAATACCTTGAGGGCATAGCTATCAAAACTTTGTAACTCCCTCCAATGCCTAGTATTGCTCTCTGCTTAGGCAATGTATCTTGAGTCCTAGATGGCAGAGTTCCATAAGTAATTGTGTTGTGGGGCCAGGCTTTGATGTAGAAAGTATAGGTGGCTGCCAACATCTGTGATGTTCGGGGTACTGGGAAGGTCCCATCATCTCCACCAGAAACAATTACCTGTGAGTTCAATGATGCTAAAAAACTGTTTTCATGGGACTTTACTTGTACAAAGTACCAAAAGATCAACCTAAAGAGAGAAAACTTACACCTGAAGCATTTGTGAAGTAGACGTCATCCCAGGGACAGGTTACACAGTGACTTAAATTTTATCTACATTCTAATCAACTCCTCTCAAAAATCTTCAATAGCCCCCTATTGTCCCTAGGATAAAAATATAAACTCCTCAGCCAGGTATTTGAGGCACTATATAAACTGGCTCTGCCCTCCATTTCAGATGTACCTCACATTTTTCTCATTCATGCATCCTTATATTCTAGCCGAAGGGAAGCAAGGTGGTGTAGTGGATAGAGTGCCAAGCCTGGAGTCAGGAAGATCTGAGTTCAAATCCAGCCTCGGACACTTACTAGCTGTGTGATCTTGGACAAGTGACTTAACTCTGTTTGCCTTAGTTTCTTCATCCATAAAATGGGCTGGAGAAGAACATGGCAAACCACTCCAGTATCTTTGCCAAGAAAACCTCAGATGGGGTCATGAAGAGTCAGTCATGATTGAAATGACTGAACAATAAAAAATATTCAACTCAACATTCTGCAAACTCAGCATTCCATTTCCCACCTACATGTGTTTGCAAAAGTCATCCTCTATGCCTAGAACACCCTCCCTCTTCAGTTCTGCCCATCAGAATCCTCATAGTCTTTCAATGATCATCCTAAATGTCACTTCTTACTTGAACATTGCATTACAAGACAATAATCCTGTGAGGTAGATGCTATTACAATCTCCATTTTGTAGTCGAGGAAACTGAGACAGACAGCGGGTACAGTGACTTGCCCAGGTTAACGCAGCTATTAAGTGTCTGAAGCCAAATTTGAACTCAGGTCTTCCTGACTCCAGGCCTAGCCCTTTCTCCACCACACCACTTAGTTACCATTAGGTATTAATGAATGCTCATTGAATTAAATCTAATTTCTCAAGACTACACAGTTAGTAAGTTGTGGAGAAGGTATTTGAATTGAACCCTACCACCACCCACCCACCCACCCACACACACACACACACACACACACGCACACACACATACTTTACACTGGGAGTTTCCCAGCTGCCTTTGAAGGGCACATATCTTGTCAGATGAATACCACTCCTACAGTTCATTTCTTTTGTTTGTTTGTTTTTGTTTTTGGTTTTTGCTAGGCAATGGGGTTGTGACTTGCCCAGGGTCACACAGCTAGTAAGTGTCAAGTGTCTGAGGCCGGATTTGAACTCAGGTCTTCCTGACTCCAAGGCTAGTGTTCTATCTACTCCTACAGTCTATTTCTAATGAATGGCCTCTATCTGTGTCCTCTTGTTTATCATCTTAAAAGTTATTTCTGTAGCATCATAGCATATAGTTATTTACTTCAGTTCTGCAAACCACCTTCAGTTATACCATTTTCCCTTTAGACATCTTTAATTATGACCCTGGTCTCCTTTTTGGGCCTTCCCCTGAAATTCATAATCAAAACATGGATAATTAGGAAGTTTGTGGGGTTGGGACACTTGATTTGGTAACAATGCCACCTGCTGCACTAGTGATGCATTGAGGGTAATTACTTAATGGTGGATGACTCAGAAGGCCCAGTCCACTGGTTCCCTATACAACACCCTTCTCATTTTCGAGTAAATTAATGTCTCCTTTCCTAGACATATAGATTTTCTGTCATGCAGATGCTCTTCTGCTACTAGAGATGCATCCAGGCTCTGCCTTCCTATCACTGGGCAATTCTCCATAGATAACGAGAGCCCAATGTATTATGCATGCTCTAGTCTTCTAATAAATAAAAGGATTAACATGTTTGCAGCTGCCAGTGTGGGCTGTTAATTTGGTATTTCAGCCAACCATGTGTGAAGGAAGCGAGATGAAATAGCAAAGATGGTCTTTCCCTTTTCTAGGCACACAAAGAGAACTGGTACATTTTTTCAACCAATAGTATCTGGTAAAAGGGAAAAAAATGAATGAATTTATTTCTTGTTTATTCTCCCCTGCCTAATTCAGCTGGGGGTGGGGAGGGAGAGCCCAGGGAATATTCATGGTTAGGTAACAAGTGGCCTGTCTCACAGCTCATTTATAATCAAAACTCTCACAACTTTCAGACAATCTTCTGATTGGTGCAATTGATAAGGATTGGAGCGCCAGTCATTAAAATAAAATCCGTGTCTCCGCAAATAATCATCTGAGAATAGGCCATTAGTAACAAAGAGATTTTTATTAATTTTAAATAAATTTTGTTAATAACAACATTTAATAATTTTAAATAACAAGTAGATTCCATTTAGGCCAATTCAACATGTATTTATTAAGTACATACTATATATTGTGATACAGACTGGGGATAGTGACTGGACCTGTGCTATCATTGATATAGGAAAATTCCAGGTGTGGAAGTTTCCTCCATCAATGTAAGTTGGTATTTTCTCTTCAGCCTAAGAGATTTGCCAGGAATACCAAGAGGTTAAAGGCCTTATCCATGATGGATCAAAGGCAGGATTTAAACCTTTTCTTGGAAGATGACAATCTCTGACCTCAAAAGGTTTACATTTAACTTGAAGAAATTCAATAAGTACATAAAGAAATGTCAAGTATATGTAACATTCTCATTCATATTTCAGCCCTATGGGCAGTAGAGGGACCCTGGAATTGCCACAGATGGTGATGAAGACTGTAACACCAGTCAAACTAGCCTTGTGGGCATTTTCCAATTGGCGGTAGGTCATCTCCCACCTCCATGCCTTTGCAAAGCTATCCCCTTTGTCAGACATGAACTCCCTCCTCACCTTTTAGAATCCCCAGATTCCCTCAAAGGTAACTCCGCTGCCGCCTTCAGTGCCTTTTCTGAGTCAGCCTCAACTCTGGTTGCTAATTTTCTCCCTCTCTTGATATTATTTTGGATGGCTTTGTGCATACTTTGAATTTGTTTGTGAACGTATTGTATCCCCTCAGAAAAGCCTAAGTTCCTAACACTGAGTGAAATGAGCAGAACCAGATCATTGTACACAGTAGCAGCTAACTTTGTGTAGATGACTAACTTTGATAGACTTAGCTCTTCTCAGCAATGCAAGGATCTAAGACAACTCCAAAGGAGTCATGATGGAAAATACTATACACATCCAGAGAAAGATCTATGGAGTCTGAATGCAGATGGAAGCATACTATTCGCTCTCCTTTTCTTTTGTTGTTTTATTTCTTCTTTCTTGTGGTTCCTCCCATTAGTTCTAATTCTTCTTTACATCATGACTAATGTGAAAATATGCTTAATATGAATGTATAAGTAGAGCCTATATAAGATTGCACACTGTCTTGAGGAGGGGGGGAGGAGTGAGAAGGGGAGAAAATTTAAAACTCGAAATTTTATATAAGTGAATGTTGAAAACTAAAAATAAATAAATTAATTTTCAAAAAGAAAAGCATGAGCTCCTTGAGGGAAGGGATTACGATATTTTGGCTTTGTACCTATGATGATGTCCTGCATATAACAATATAATAAGTGCTTAATAAATGTTCACGGAAGAAGAAAGAGGACAGTATGGGGAATAGTAGAAGGCCAGAGGACACAAGGCGTTTTAGGAAAACCAAGGAGCGGGTGATAAGACTGAAAAGGTAAGTTGGGGCCAAGTTGTATTGGACCATAATTGCCAGGTTAAGAAGTATGAACTTTATTGTCTAGGCCAGTAAGCTCTAAAGTTGTTTGACAAATTGAACATATACTGTTATATGTTCGTATTTACATATTAATAAATCATATATATTTTGTTGTTGTTGTTCAGTCATGTCCAACTCTTCATGACACTGTGCATGAACTGCCCATGGAGTTTTCTTGGTAAGGATACTAGAGCAGTATGCCATTTCCTTCTCCAGTTTATGCAGTCAGGGGTTAAGTGACTTGCTCAGGGTCACACAGCTGGTAAGTGTCTGAGGTCAGATTTGAACTCTATCTTTCCGGTCTTTTTAACTCCAGGCTTAGTGCTTTCATCCACTGCATCACTTAGCTGCCCTATATACACATGGGCTGCTATACTAATAATCACATGCAATATAAAATTAACCCAGATATGTAAATTAAAAAGGATAAGATAAATATAAAAATGTTTGATCCTAGAGACAATAAGGGGCCACTGGAGTTTATTGACTAGGTATGAGAGCTGTGCTTTAGGAAAATCTCTTTGGCAGCTGTGTATGGAATGGATTGGATTCAGTAGTTCTGAACTACTGTTCCTGTGTTACATGGAGCCTTTGGAAGTCTAGTAAAGCCTATGGATTACATACCAGAAAAAAATATTCTTTAAATGAATCAAATAAAATACATGAGATTACAAAGGAAATCAATTCTATTGAAATACAGTTACCAGTGTTTTTTTTTTAATTTCACAGAGCCCAGTTTAAAAAACTTTACCTGGAGTAAAGAGGAGAGAATTAGAAGAGGAAGAGTAACTAGGAGATCTAGGATGATAGAAACCTTGGGGATCAGGAGACAGTTTTTAAAAGATGGCTTTTAAAGACCCTCTCAACTCTAAATCTGTCTAGCCCATACCTCTCTGACTGTTCCACAAGAATAGCATGAGAAAATTTGTCAAACTTAGGTAACCACTCTGGTGGGCATCCCCCACTACCATCACCATTGATCAGTCCAGTGACCTTGTCAAAAAAAGGAACTAGGTTAGTCTAGAACGACCTGTTCTTGATGAAGCCATGCTGGCTCTGTGTGCTTGCCAATTTATTTTCTAATCATTCACTAATTGTGTCTTTAATAAACTCTAAAATTTTGCAAGCAATTAAAATCAAGCTCATTGACCAATTGCTTTTAGACTCCCTCTTGGCCCTAAAAAGGACCTGTCCTGACTTGGGAAATGGTTGATTACCCGTCACTGAAAGTCTGCAACCAGAGTCTGGATAGCTATATCTTGGGGATTTTATAGAGGGGATTGCCAAGTGGGTTTAGTTTGGCCAGTTAATCTCTGAAGTCTCCAACCCCAGGGCTTTAAAATTTAAGGCACACTAAAGTGTTAATTATTTTCAAAGATTGTGAAATTTTAAATTTTTATACACTTATACCTTGAACACTCTTTCAGTCCTTTAGTAGCATAGAAGCCAATTAGCAAGAATAACTAAATTAAAGAACTAAGGAAGGACTCATTTCTCATTTCGCCTCCTCAACAAGTCCTCTCTTGATTCCCCAGTTATTATTGACCACCTCTTCCCAAAAAAGTTATGTTTACTTTGTACATATTTTATATTTATATAATCTGCTATTTCACACTGCCACCACTGCCAAGAGAATATGTTACTTGAGGGCAAAGACTGGTTTTTTTTTGTTTTTGTCTTTGTATCCCACCCTCCCCAACTTTGCCTTAGCACAGTGCCTTGAACATAGTAAGTACTAATAAATATTTGTTGAATTAGATTTACTTGAATTGTTCCAGACTCTTTTGGATATCGATCGTACCAACCAGAACTAGGGAAGAGGCAGTGGGAATAAAGATAAAGGGGAGAGCATCAGAAAAGAAGAATTGAGAAAACTTCTCATTGAGTGGATTAGGAGCTTCAGGGGAGAAACAAGTCAAGGAAAACTCTGAAGTTTTGATCTGTCCACACCAAAAGCATTTATTATGACACTATCTGCTCACATGCTTGAAAAAATTATTAAAGGAATACAGAAGACAGAAACAGAGGAGCATATGTCTCCTAATTTGGGATGGTTTGGATAACAGTTTCAAAATGGAGTTTACTTCTGTCAAAAGAATGAAGATACAGGGCATCTCTCACTTTACCACAGTGAATGACTATCCTAGGCACCACACAAGGTGAATTGAACAGAACTGACTTCTAAAAGTTTCCAAATTCAGGTCATTGATCCAGAATGTTACCAATGCTTCACAAAGTACTCAATCAGTCAATCAACAAACACTTATTAAGTGCCTACTATGTGCCAGGCACTGTACTAAGTGCTATAAAAGTATTATCTTTTTTGATCCTCACAACAACCCTGAAAGGTAGGTGCTATTGAGACATGGGATAAGTGACTTACCCAAAGTCACACAGCTAGTAAGTATCTGGAACTGGATTTGAACTCAGGTCTTTCTGACTCCAGGCCCAGTATTCTATCCACTATACCACCTAGATATCTCTAAGAATGTAACAAATAAATCCAATGCTGAAATTCATCCTTGAATGCTTACAACCAACATGCCCCTGTGTTTACATATGGTCTCTCTTCTTCCAGCACACGAAAGCATATGGAAAAATAATTCACATAATGAGAAACAGTAAGCATTTCAAAGATCACCCATCACACAGCAAGTAGCTTATTTCCTAAAATGCCCATGATCCATCACTTGCTAAAGATATCACAGCTACCAGATACCAAATCAGGAACTTGTCAGGAGAATACCACAGTTCACAAATTTGTAGGAAAAAAGGGAAGACAGATGTTTGTGTTTCAAATATGGATATGCCTGCGAAATATTACCACCCACCCACCCACCCCTGTCCCACACTCTACCCAAGGGCATAAGGAGAGAATATTTTTGAAGTATTTCAAAGATAAACTGGACTGGTCTAGAACCCTCTCTCTCCTACCACTTTAGATAAATGCAATGCAATAGGACCTCAGAGAATCCTAGCAAGCAATAGCAACATTGTGAAGTTGTTGACATACTGTAAGCCTGCAGGAAGCCTCCGACTCAGCACAACAGTTCCCCATGGAGCCAAAGGCGGGTGTCGCTCTAGGTGTGTGATGATCCAACTGTTCACTAGAAAAGATCTGATTAACTTTGAGATGCTTCTGATGGCCCAAAGCTAGAAAACAATTCCAAATCAGGGAAGTTGGAAGATGAGTGATTATGCTCCGCCTCCCCACTGGGGAAAATATGCATGTCACAAAGGTCTCCGGTAGAAGAAACTGCTTTTCATTGCTTTTTCTTTGTTTCATATGAAGGCCATTTGACTTTTGAAGACATAGGGATCATGGGAGTATAGGTAGTTTGCTCTAGAAGGGACTTTAGAAATCATTTACACTGACCCCTTCATTTTGCAGATGAGAAAACTGAGGTTACTGCCAACACAGTGGCAGATCTTAGACCCATGAAATCTTAAAAGTTGAAACGAAATTGGGAGAGACTTGGGGGGAGGAGAGCGGGGGAGAGGGAAGCATAAAAGCTATGTTCAAGTATTAGAAGGCTTGTCATGTAGAAACAAGACCAGACCAGAGAGCGGAACGAGAAGCAGTGGACAAAACATTGTGGGGCAGAAGATTCAAACATGATATGAAGAAATAATTATTTTATTAAATTCTTTTTATTTATTTCATTAAACATTTCTCAATTACATGGAAAAGAATTTTTAACGATTATTTTTAAAATTCTGATTTCCAAATTCTCTCCCTCCCCACTGTCCCTCCCCCCTTCTTGAGAAGGCAGGCACTTTGATTTCAATTATACACTTGCAGTCATGCCAAACATATGTTCATATTAGCCATGTTACAAAAGAAAACACACAAAAAAATAAAACAATAAAAATAAAGTTTTTTTAAAAAAAACTATGCTTCAATTGGCATTCAGACTCTCATTTCTCTCTCTGGGGGTGAATAACATTTTTTATCATGGGTCTTTTAGAATTATCTGAGATCATTGTTTTGATCAGAGTACCTAAGTCTTTCACAATTGATCATTTTTACAATATTGCTGTTACTGTGTACAGTGTTATTGTTCTACTCACTTCACTTCTCATCAGTTTCATATAGGTCTTCAAAGATTTTTCTGAAATTATCCTGCTCTACATTTCTTTTAGCAAAATAGTATTCCATTACAATCCACATGTTCAGACATTCCCCAAATGATGGGCATGCCTTCACTTTCCATTTCTTTGCTACCACAAAAAAGGTCCTATAAATATTTTTTCATAAAGGGGTCCTTTCCCCTTTTCTTGATATCTTCAGGATACAGATGCAGTAGTGGTATTGCTGAGTCAAAATGTATGCACTTTGTTCTCCAGAATGGTTGGACTAGTTCACAACTCCACTAATGATGTGTTAGTGTCCTTATTTTTCTTTGTCATTTTCCTTCTCTGTCATGTTAGAGCTAGTCTGATAGGTGTGAGGTGATATTGAAGAATTGTTTTAAATTTGCATTTTTCTGATCAGTAATGATTTAAAGCATTTTTTCATATGATTATTGATAGCTTTGATTTCTTCTTCTGAGAACTGCCTGTTCACGTTCTTTGACCAGGAATGGCTTTTATTTTTATAAATTTGTCTCAGTTCCATATATATATATTTGAAAAAAAATGAGGCCTTTGCCAGAAGTATTTGTTGCAAAAATTTTTCCCTTTCCTGTTTTTTTTTTAATTTTAACTCCATTAGTTTTGTTTGTGCAAAAGTTTTGTAATTGTATATCATCAAAATGATCTATTTTACTTCCCATAATCTCTTCTAGCCCTAGTTTAATCATAAAGTCTTCCCTTATCCATAAATCTGATAGGTATATTTTTCCCTAATTTATTTATGATACCACCTTTATGTCTAAATAATTTATCCATTTTGACCTTATCCTGGTATGTGGTGTGAGAAGTTGGTCTATGCCCAATTTCTGCCAAACTGCTTTCCAGTTTTCCCAGCAATTTTTGCCAAATGGTGAGTTCTTACCCCAAAAAACTTGGATCTTTGGGTTTATCAAACACTAGATTACTATGGTCATTTACTATTGTAAATTTACTATTTTCTATATATTATAAAACTACAGAAGCTTATTTCTTAGCCAGTTCCAGATTGTTTTCATGATTTCTGCTTTGTAATATAGTTTGAAATCTGGAACTGGTAAGCTGCCTTCCTTAACATTTTTTTTCACTGATTCACTTAACATTCTTGACCTTTTGTTCTTGCAGATGACTATTTTTTCTAGCTCTATAAAACAATTATTTGGTGATTTGATTGGTAATGCACTGAATAAATAAATTAACTCAGATAGAGTTGTCATTTTTATTATACTGGATCAGCCTGCCCATGAGTAATTAATATTTCTCCGATTATTTACATCTATCTTTGTGTGAAAAGTGTTTTGTAATTGTGTTCATATGATTCCTGATTTTGTCTTGGCAGGTAGACTCCCAAGTATTTTATATTGTCTGCAGTTATTTTAAATGAAATTTCTCTTTCTATCTCTTGCTGCTGGGTTTTGTTGGTAGTAGATGGAAATGCTGGTGATTTATGTGAGTTTATTTTATAATCTGCAACTTTGCAGAAGTTAATTATTTCAACTAGTTTTTTAGTTGATTCTCTAGGGTTCTCTAAGCAGACCATTATTTCATCTGCAAAGAGTGATAGTTTTATTTTCTCATTGCCTACTTTTATCCCTTCAATTTCTTTTTCTTATCTTATTATTATGGCTGGCATTTCTAGCACAATATTGAAAAATAATGGTGACAATGGACACCCTTGTTTCACTCCTGATCTTATTAAGAAAGCTTCAAGTTTATCTCTGTTACAGATAATGCTTATTCTTAGTTTTAGATAATTATTACTTATTATTTAAAGAAAGATTCCATTGATTCCTACACTTTGTAATGTTTTAATAGGAATGGGTATTGCATTTTGTCAAAGGCTTTTTCTGCATGTATTAATATAATCATATGATTTCTGTTCTTATTGCTGTTGATATGGTCAATTATGATGATAGTCTTCCTAATATTGAACCAACCATGCATTCCTGCTATAAATCCCTCCTGGTCATAATGTGTGATCTTTATGATACATTGCTATAATCTCCTTGCTAGTATTTCATTTAAAAATTTACATCAATATTCACTAAGGAAATTGGTTTATAGTTTTCTTTCTCTGTTTTTTCTCTCCCTCTTTTAAATATCAAAACTATATTTGTGTCATAGAAAGAATTTGATAGAACTCCTTTTTTACCCATTTTTTTTCAAATACTTTATATAGTATTGGAATTAATTGTTCCTTAAATGTTTGGTTTGGCAACAGTGATGTTGTGTGATGACTAACTTTAATAGACTTTGCTCATCTCTACAATGCAAAGATCTAAGAAATCTCCAAAAGTCTCATAAATAAAAATGCTATCCACATCCAGAGAAAGAACTATGGAGTTTGAATGCAGACTGAAACATACTTTTTGCTCTTTTTTTTTCCTTCTGTGTTTTGTTTCCTCTTTCTTGTGGATCCTCCTATTGGTTCTAATTCTTCTTTACAACACAACTAACATGAAAATATGCTTAATAGGAATGTATATGTAGACCCTATATCAGATTGCATGCTGTCTTGGGGAGGGAGATGAAGAGGGAAGGGGAGAAAATTTAAAATTCAAAAGCTTGTGGAAGTGATTGTTGAAAACAATAAATTAATTTAAAAAAATTAGTTAATAAAAAAATTCATCCACTTCACTTAGATTGTCAAGTTTTACTGGCATATAATTGGGCAAAATAACTCCTAACAATTTGCTTTAATTTCATCTTTTCATTTTTGATACTAATAATTTGGTTTTCTTTTTAAAATCAAATTAACCAATGGTTTATGTATTTTATTGTTTTTTTCATAAAACCAGACTCTAGTTTTATTTATTAGTTCAATAGCGGTTTTTTCATTCAATTTTATTAATCTCTCCTTTGATTTTCAGTATTCCCATTTTGGTGCTTAACTGGGGATTTTTAATTTGTTCATTTTCTTTTTCTAGTTTTTCAGTTGTGTGCCCAATTTGTTGATCTGTGTTTTCTTTATTAGTGTACACATTTAGAAATAGAAAATTTCCCCTAAGTATTGCTTTGGCTGTAAATTTGGGAATGTTGTTTCATTGTTATCATTCTCTTTAATGAAATTGTTGCTTGTTTCTATGATTTGTTCTTTGACCCACTCATTCTCTAGAATTAGATTATTTGGTTTCTAATGAACTTTTAATCTATGCTTCCACTTCCCTTTATTAAATGCAATTTTATTGAATTATGGCCTGAAAACCATGCATTTAATATTTTTTGCTTTCCTGAATTTAGTTGTGAAATTGTTTTATGCTCTAATACATGGCCAATTTTTGTGAAAGTGCCATTATACAGCCAAGAAAAAGGTACACTTTTCTCTATTCCCATTTGTTTTCCTCCAGAGATCTATGATATGTAACTTTTCTAAAATTCTATTCATCTCCTTGACTTTTAAATTTATTTTATGGTTAGATTTACCTAGCTCTGAGGGGGAAAAGTTGAGGTCCTCCAATGGTATACTTTTACTATTTCATTCTATAATTCATTTACTTTTCCTTTAAGCATTTGGATGCTACATCATATAAGTTTAATGCATATATATTTAATAATGATATTACTTCATTATCTATGGCTCCTTTTAGCTAGATGTAGTTCCTATGCTTATCTCTTTTAATTAGGTCTATTTTTTCTTTTGCTTTGTATGAGCTCATGATTGCTACCTCTGCTTTTTTAACCTCAGCTGAAGCATAATCAGCTACTCCAGCTCCTTATTTTAACTCTGCTTGTGTCTCTGTTTCAAGTACATTTCTTATAAACAACATATTGTTGGATTCTAGTTTTTAATTCATTCTGCTATCCACTTCCAATTTATGGGTGAATTCATACCATTCACATTCACAGTTATGATTACTAACTGAGCATTTCTCTCCATCCTATTTTCTTATGTTTATTCTTTAGTCATTATTCCTCCCTCCCTCCCTCTTTCCCTCCCTCCCTGTCTCTCTCTCTCTCTCTCTCTCTCTCTGTCTCTCTCTCTCTCTCTCTCTCTCTCTCTCTCTCTCTCTCTCTCTCGCTCTCTCCTCTCTATCTTCTAAAATCTGTTTTGCTTCTGAGCAATGCCTTCTTTTATCTGCCCTCCTTTTATTACTCCTCCTTTCTCTTCTGCCCTTCCCTTTCTACCAAGAAACTCTGAGGGTCTTCCCCTCCCAGATTGATTCTTTTATGAAGGCAAACTAGGACATCTTTTGCCTCAATCATTACCTAGTCTTTAGTTACTGAATGGGTGTTGCCTCACACAAACTGAGACCTAGAAAAGACCTTAGGTTAAAAAGCCCAAGACCCCTCATTGCATCTGGGGCTATCACCAGTCATCTTGACTTAGGTCTTGCCACTGGACTCTGATGACTCTGGAGGAGAGAGTAAGGATGGTGACTTTGCACAGCTCTGCCTCACTTAAGTTTAATTCACTTGCAAGCCAAGACATCACCCTCCTGATGTCATTGGTCTTCTTTGAGAGTGAAGGACAAACAACAACAATCCCCTCCTACCTTCCTGTTGAGTAACACAGATTTCTATTACCAATTGAGTATGTATGTATGTATGTATGTATGTATGTATGTATATGTATATCACACACACACATTTTATATATATATATATATATATATATATATATATATATATATATATATATGTTTCCTTTTTTGAAGCAATTTAGGTGTAGGTGAGGTTCAAGCATTGCCTGCCCCCAAAAAATAATTCCCCCCTCCACTGTAAAAGTTATTCCTTATGCACCTCTTTTAAGTGAGATACTTTATCCCATTCTTCCTCTCACTTCCTCCTGCTCTCAGGGCATCCTTCTTTCTTGTTTATCCATTTTTTTTTACATCATCCCAACAAATAACTCAGTTCTTCACCCTCTTTCTATGTAGAATCCTTCTAATTGCCATAATAACGATAACATTCTCAGAAGGTATATATATGTATCTTCTTCCCATATAGAAAGGTACATGATGTAACTTTATTAAATCCCTTATGATTTCTCTTTTGTGTCTACATTTTTATGCTACTCTTTGAGTCTTGTATTTTAAAATCAAATTTTTTATTATTTTTTTCAATCAGGAATACTTAAAAGTCCCATATTTCACTGAATATACATATTTTTTTTTGTCTTGAAGGCTTATCTTCAGTTTTGCTGGAATATCATATTCCAAGCCCTCCACTCCTTTAATGTGGTAATCTTGTGTGATCCTAACTGTGTCTCCATGGTATTTGAATGATTTCTTTCTTGCTGTTTGAAGTATTTTCTCTTTGGTCTAGGAACTCTGGAATTTAGCTATAATATTCCTTGGAGTTTTCATTTTGGGATCTCTTTCAGTGGTGATTGGTGGATTCTTTCAATTTCTATTTTACCCTCTGGTTCTAGGATATTGGGGCAGTTTTCCTTGATAATTTCTTGAAACATGATGCCTAGGCTATTTCTTTGATTATGGCTTTCAGGCAAAACAATAATTACTGCATCAGGTTTCCAGGTCAGTTGCTTTTCTAATGAGATATTTCATATTTTCTTCTATTTTTTTTCATTCTTTGGACTTTGTTTTATTGTTTCTTGCTGTCTCATGAAGTCATTAGCCTCAACTTGTCCAATTCTAGCTTTTAAGGAATTATTTTCTTTTTTTCTTTTTTTAAATTTTTTTAAAATTTTTTTTTGCTTTTAGGCAATTGGGGTTAAGTGACTTGTCCAGGGTCACACAGCTAGTAAGTGTTAAGTGTTTGGTCTGAGGCTGGATTTGAACTCAGGTCCTCCTGACTTCAGGGCCTGTGCTCTATCCATTGTGTCACCTAGCTGCCCCCTAAGGAATTATTTTCTTCAGTGAGCTTTTGTACCTCTTTTTCCATTTGTTTGATTCTGCTTTTTAAGGAATTATTTTCATCAGTAAATTTTTGAACCTCTTCCCCATTTGGCCAATTCTGTTTTTAATGCATTATTTTCTTCAGTATTTTTTGCCTCTTTTAACAAGGTGTTGACTTTCTTTTCATTATTTTTCTTTCTTTGCTTTTTTCTTTACCTAATTTTTCTCTACCACATTTATTTTATTTTGAAAATCATTTTTAGCTCTTCTATTCTGACCTTTTGTTGGCTCTGCCTCTCTAAAATTTGATTTGAGGTGTTATTTCAAAATCATTTGCAGGGGAATGTTGGAAGAGCTTGACTGAGTACTCTACTCCACCATCTTGGCTGCCCTGAGGAACTAATTCTTAACCATCCAAACATGGGATGGTTCAGAAGAGTTTCAGGGATGATTTGATGACCACTTGGTGATGTAGAAGGCAGTATTTTTTCAAACAGGTTTGGACTTGATGACATCTAAAATTCCATTCCACTTTGAGATTCTGTGATTTTATAATCTCAAAGTAGGAATCATGTCAAAAATAGTCTTGATCAATGGCCATCAAGTTATCATAGCTAGAAGTGATTTGTTTGAAGAGAAGAAAAAGAAGGAGAAGAAGAGGGATGAGGAGGAGAGTAGCAGTTAAGTGTTGTAGTGGATACAGCACCAGACTTGGAGTCAAGAAGGCTTATCTTTATGAGTTCAAATCTGACCTCTAACCCTGTTTGCCTCAGTTCCTCATCTGTAAAATGAACTGGAAAAGGATATAGCAAACCACTCCAGTATCTATGCCAAGAATGAGTCAAATAGGGTCATGAAGAGTCAGACATGAGTGAAAAATGACTGAACAACAACAAAAACCATTTGTATAGCATTTACTATTGCCAAGCACTGTGCTAAGTGCTTTGCAATTACTATCTTATCAAATGAGAATATTTGTAAAGCATTTTGCAAACCTTGGAGTACTATATAAATGCTACCTAGTGTGTAAAAGTTGTCAATTAAGCAGAATTTTGTTTTTGGTGGTGGTGGTGGTGGTGGTGAGGCAATTGGGGTTAAGTGACTTGCCCAGAGTCACACAACTAGGAAATATTATGTGTCTGAGGCTGGATTCGAACTCAGGTTCTCCTGACTCCAGGGCCAGTACTCTATCCACTGCACCACCTGGCTGCCCTGATTAAGCAGAATTTTGAAAGAAACAAGGGATTCTAAAAAGCAGAAGTGAGGTAAGGTGAGAATGCATTTCAGTCATGAGGGATAGTCAATGCAAAGATATGGAGACAAGAGATGAAGTGTCATATAAGAAGAGCAGCAAAAGGGCCATTTTGGGATGGTCCATAGAGTGAGGGAAAGAGAATAATGTGTATTAAGGCTGCAAAGGTAGGTTAGAGACAAATAGTTGAAGGGCTATAAATTCCAGAGGACCTTGAATTTGATCCTAGAGGCAATGGGGGCCATTGATTTAGTAAAGATCAGAGATTTAGGGCTGGAAGGGACTTTCTTTGAGTCCATCCCCTTCACTTTACAAACAAGGAAACAAGCAGCCAGAGGGTACATGATTTGCCCAATTTCACACAACTAGTACATGTCTAAGGTGAGATTTGTATGCAGGTCTTCCTGACTCTGAGTCCATTGCTCTGTACATCATTCCATGTGGTCAGACTTGCACTTTAGGAAAATCGTTTTGGTAGCTGTGTGGAGGATGATTTGAGGCAAGGAAATCAATTAAGAGGCAACTGTGATAGTTCAGGTGAGAGGAGATGAGGACCTGAGAAAGGTGATGGCTATGAAAGTAGAGAGAAAAGAATGGATGCATCTAATCCTTATTCCATATGGTAACCATCCAAATATTGGAAGATAATTATCATGTCTTTCCCAAGTCTTCTCTCCTCCCCAGGCTTAATTAATATCCCTTCAACTGGGCCTTGTGTAGCATAGTATTGTTTTCCTTCCCAATTCTAGCTTTCTTTCTCTGGAACCTCTCGATATCCTTATCAATATCCTTCATAAAATATGATGCCCAGAAATCAGCACAGTATGCCAGCCACTACCAGGTCAGAGTACCATGAGATTGTCCTCCTTCCTTCTGGATTCTGTGCTTCATTTAATGCAATGTAAGGTGACATTAATGGGTTTAGCTGCCATCACACTGCTGACTAGTGGTTTATCATCCCCTAAAATCTATGAACCCTTTTCACATGAACTGGAGGTATGTAATGATTCAAAGGCCATTTAGTTTCTCTGTCTTATACAGAGACTGACATGACAAACTCCTTAGTTTCAAACTGTACAAGTTTAGGAAAGAATCAACCAATCAGCAAGAATTTATAAATGCCTATTATGTATCAGGCACTGTGTGAGGTTGTGAGGATATGAAGACTTCAATGAAAATTCCTGCCCTCAAGGAGCTTACATGGTATAGGAGGAAATAACATGCAACATATAAATGTGTATAAAATACTTACCTAGTGGAAGTGAGAGAGCTCCAGGACAGGAATGGTTCAATCAATGCCAAAAAAAAAATCTGGAAATTAAACACACACAAGTTGGGAGAGTGATTCTAGGGTCACAGATTTAGAACCAGAAGGAACCATAGAGATCACCTAGTCCAGGGATTCTACAACCTGTGCTCCCATGAACTTGTTTTATCAATATCTTTTGTTGTTATTTACTAATTTCAGTCACGTCCAACTCTTTGTGACCCCATTTGGGGTTTTCTTGGCAAAGATACTGGAGTGGTTTGCCATTTCCTTCTCCAGCTCATTTTACAGATGAGGAAATTGAGGTAAACAAGGGTAAGTGACTTGTTCAGAGTCACACAGGTAGTAAGAACTGAGGCCAGATTTGAACTTGAGAAGATGAGTCTTCCTGACTCCAGGGCCCAGCACTCCATCCACTGCCACCTAGCTGCCCATGTTTTCGATATTTAGATCATTGTATTTCTATATAATTGGTTCCTTTGTTAACCCCATGTATTTTAGCTTGTGCATTTCAAAGCACTAGTCTGAAAAAAGGGTTCATAAGATTCACCAGTCATCAAGGGAATCCATGACACAGAAGAGGGAAAGAATCTCCATCTAGTTCAAGTTCTCCATTAAGGAGACTAAGACTTGGCTAATTCAAATGACTTGTCTAGGATGCTACAGGTAGGACATAGCTGACTGGGGATTTGACCTTAGGGCCTTTGACTCCAAATCCAATGCTCTTTACATGGAAATACACTGGCATTTGGATCATTCATGTATGGACCTATAGAAAATCACCCAGAGGATAAGTAGAGATGGGGAAAATGCCCCCCCAAAAAAACCCAACATAAAATTACTATTAACTTAAGAAAAATTAGTATGAGGAATAGAAAGGAAATATGGGGATAACTTTACGAAATAATGGAAAGTTAAAAAAAAAAAAGCAGACCCAGAAGAACAGAGTACAAACTAATTACAAACATTGAAGAGGAGATAAATGGACAAAATGACAACAGGAACCCTGATGGAGACTTGAAGGAAGTGGCTAAAAAGTAGTTGTGCCATTTTATGCATAGAATTTCATTTATTTAAATGTGAAGAGTTGCAAAGCAAGTTTAATTGGTTGTATTGATGTTTCAACATGAAATTTAGAATAAATCACTTTACAAAGTAACAATAACCAGAAAAGGTAGGTCAGACTTTAAATTAATGGCTGTGATTTACATATGTACCAGCTCTACAAAACATATTTATGCCCCAGAATAGGTATTAAATGCATGCCTTAGAGTAACAGAAGCAATTAATCAATATAATAGTAGTTACTCAAGAAATACAATTCATTTATCCTGTTGCTTCAACGAAGGAGCTATGTTTTTCAGGAGTTCTGAGACTAAGCCCTATGCTAGCATTGTCCTCCCAATTCCACTTCCCTTCCCTTCTTGTTGCCTTCTAACAAAAGTAAAAGAATTTACTGTGTATTTTTCTCATTTGGAAGGAGTTGCCAAATCTTTATCTCTTCAGCTTCCTCCAGAGGCCTGGGAGAGCAAGATTCCCAAAACATGCTTGGAGGAATCATATTGTTATCAGGCCCTATCTAATTTCGGATCCTTGTTGGATTCTTCAGGTGTATCTTTGGGGTTTAAATCAATTCATTTGAGTCCAATGAGGCAGGTTGGTGGGGTCATGGATAATGTTGGACTTGGGATATGAAAGCCCTGAGATGGATGTGAAAAATGATGAGCCCCTCCATACTTGGATGGGTGGTCTTAAGACAGTAGACAACCTATTGCTAAAACCAAGAAATGAAGGGACATAATAGATAGAGTGTCTAAATCAGAATCAGGAAGACCTAAGTTTTAATCCTGTCTCAGACACTTAGGTGTGGGACACTGGACAGTCACTTAACTCCCTTTAGTCATTTGTATAATGGAGATAATGGTAGTAGCACCTCCTCCTGGGGTTATTTGTGAGGATCAAATGAAATGTTAATTGGAAAGTGTCTTGAAAACTTTAAAGCACTATGTAAATGCTAGTTATTATTAATATTCTAGGATCAACATTAAACTCGGAGTTTTCCAGTAGTGGAAAGATTCCCAGAGGAACTTGTAGAAACCTTCTCTGGAGAGCTCTGCATAAGACACTCTGTGCTCTGGGCTAGAAGGAAAGGCCAAAATGAGGTCTTAAACCCTATAAGCCTAAGATTAGGCCTTCTCTCTTTAGGGTATTAGTAGCAATGGATGATCCCTAACAACCACCATGAAATGAAATCAAGAATGTAGACCATAGTGGGTGATAAGAGGATAACTCAGACTGTTATGTCCCTTCATTTAATCCAAAGTGGTTTGTAGATGAGGCTCCCTGCTACTCAGTCCATATTTGTGAACTATTCAGGAGACAATTTCCCCCATTTTATAAATCAAAATGTTCAAATACAGCATGATGTGGTATTAGATGCTGTGGGTTATGGGGTAGTGGAAAGAGAAGTAGACAGGAAACTTGGATTCCAGTACATGTTCTGCTCTAAATCATTGTGTGACCTTGGGACCTAATTGGTTTATGATGGTGACTTTTTATGGGTTTACGTGGCCAATATTACATTCAAGTCTACTTTCAGGTTACAAACCTCTGCATCTTTACCTAGGCTGATCTGTTGGGTGATAAACACAATCTATTGGCAGGACCATACTCAAAGGCCTTTTCCAATTTGGTAGGGTCTGCCAGATCTTGGCCTCATCTGGCATCACCTTGAAGGACCTGTCTCCAACAACACAATGAGGCATTGCAAGAGGACTTTTGTGGTGGAGTGGGGAGGATTTATCCCAAAAATGTCATTATTTCATCTCTATGTTTCCAATGATTCTCTTAGACTACATTTTTCTAAGGTTTGAGAAACATTCTGTCAACCTTAAAGTGAATTCTTATTTTTATTATTCATCTGGGCACATGATTTCATCTATATAGGGAATTCCTGGTGTGGAACTCAATTCACCTGTACAGATTGCCAATTCCTCTGTAACTTACAGTTTTAGAAAGTAGTCTGGATCATTGAGCAGTAAGGTGACTCATCCAGGATCTCACAGCCAGAATGTGTCAGAGATAGGACTTAACCTCAAGTCTTTTTGAGTCTAAGGTCAGACCTCTATCCTCTATGGCACACTGTCTCTCATTATTATTGATGTTATACATGGAAAAAGTATAATAGGTGTTTTATTTAAAAGATGGAATTGATCACCTCCATGATTAGTTCATTGACTACTTGGATAATGTAATAGAAAACTGCTTGTACTCACTTATTTTTAATCAGCCCTTACTTAAACAAATCTGCTTCATCAGCTGTTAGAGCCAGCCAACTTCCCAATGTCTCTTATGTTGGTCCTTGTAACATAGGAAATTAGGTAAGTCAAGACAATGCTTTTCTTATGAGTCAAGGTAGGACAAGTCTTACTGCCTGTATTTCCATAGGATCATAGACTGAGAACTGAAAGAGACTTCATAGGCCATCTGGTCCAACTGCCTAATTTTACAGATGAAGCAACTGAGGTAAAAGGAGTTTAAGTAACTTTCCTAAAGTCACACAGAGTCAAAGGTGGTATTTGAACCCAAGTCTTCTGAGTGATATCCAGGACTCTTTCCACTGTTCCATGCTGCTAGGTTCATGGGAAGAGTTTCCAGTGACAAGAAGTATGTATAGGCAACAGGTGGCCCTCAAGAACTAAGTAGGCTGAGTTGTCAATCATTTCTTCAGCCAGAGGACCAATTTCAGCTCAGACAATTTGCCCCTTTCTCACTTTCTCACTCTCCTTCAGGGGCATGACTTTCCCTTTCTAAGCAAGTCATTCCATCTTCCATCATGGAGGTGCAATTTTATTTTCAATCCCACCTTTCCCCCAGCTCACCAAAAATCAATGGCAGCTGCCAGGGAAAACAAAGAGTACAAATGCCTGCATCTGACTCCCTTGCAGCCTGGAATACCTACAAGCTCACAATTCTATATTTAGGGATATATGGATTCCAGAGTCTTTGCCAGGCTTTTAACAGTTCAATGTCTATTTTCCCCATATACAAACCTTGCCCTAATACCCCTAAAGAATGACTTTTGTGCTCCCAACATAACTCATTTAGGCAATATACTCTTCATCTCTAAAAAGAAGAATCCACCCTCCCCCCCTTTACTGGTCCATATTCACAAACAGCTAAGATATAATGCATATCTTTGAATTTCTATTCATCAATTTTTTAAATCACATTTGCTGGTTTAAGAGACTAACATTTAGGACAAAGATCAGCTTCTCAAAATCAAAGGGAAGCGGGGGTGTTTAAAATGAATAGTAAACCTAAATATATTCAACTGCCACCACGTCAAGTTTGAAAACTCCTTTAGAACTTATGGAATTCTGAGTGGAAGTTTGTTTGCCTGCAGATAGTCCCTGCATCTCCTTGTCCCGAATCCAAGTCTTTTGGTTGGAGCTCCAAAAAGGAGGTTCTTAGACATGTAAAAATGTAGGTTATGTTCCAAGCTACTGAGCACACATACACACACACACACACACACACACACACACACACACACACACATACACATATATATGTATATATATATATAATATATATATATATATATATATATATATATACATATATATAAAACTTCACTTTATAGTCATTCTGTCCTTGTCTCCCTCCTTTGAGTACTACCTGACCCTTATTCTGAGAGATGCACAAGGACATGGAGTGATAGCCTAGATCACTTTCTGGTATTAAGTGATGTGCAGGAAAAGTGGAGGGAGCCCGTGATTGGCTGCTAATAGAGGATCAAGGGGTAGTTACAACACATTCCTTTGTGTTGCAGTCATATGAAGTATGGCCTAGATTTGATTGTTGTCTGAGGCGGTATGGGTGGAGGACATATTTCAAAGCGGTAAAGAATGAAATAATGACTGAGAAAATGGAGACAATGAGTATACACTATTCATTTTCAAAGTTTGGCAGTAAAGGGATGAAGAAAGAAAAAGGTTAGTTTTATGACTTAGCAAAACTGAGTGTGGTTGTTATTGTTGTTGTTAGGGATAGGGTAGACCTGATTATACTTATAAGTATAGGAGAAGGAATTAATGAAGAAACAGACTGAAAATACCTAAGGTAGAGAAGATAAAACAAATGGAGCAAGATCCTGGAACATGAGGGAGGAGATGACATTGAAGAAAACAAATGTGGTATTGGTATGACCATGGGGCATGGGCACTTTTTCTCCAAATCTTTTTTTTCCCCTTTCTTTGGCCTGGCTTACTCCCTCTTCCCAATCTGCATTCACATGGGGAGGTTAGGATTTCCAGAAGAGGGTGGCCACATAACTATAATTCACTCTCAGCATCCTAAAGTAACCCTGGTCTGAAAGAGCTATATTCCTGCTACTTACTACTATAGTTCCTAAGCCCTCTCCAGTGTATTTTCCACTTAACAAATCAACCAAAATGGCACCATTAACTCTTAAACAGAAACATATTCTAAATAGAAAACAAAGCAAGAATAATAAAAACATAACAGTCTCTCCCCCATAAACTTAGGTCTCTCTCTGTCCCACCAATGCACACAAAGTCTGTGAAGAAGAGTGGGCACAAATTTACAGAAATCTAACAAAGTGACAATTTAATAGATAGTCATGTACCCAGAACAATTCACAACTCTGAACTGAATGTCATGATTTCCTTAGTCTCCTTGGGAAACATCTGCTCCATTAATTACCTACTGGACAGGATCACTTCTCTGCTAGCTGCAATATGTTTTCTTCCTCCAATCAGCTCCCAGCAGCAACACTGTTCTTTTAAACCACTCTCAGAAACAAAACTTTTCTTTCAATCAGTTAATCTCCCAGGAATAGAAGTAATGCCTTTATTTCTTTAATTCATGATGAGACAGGGCTGGAGAGATTTACTCTTTAAGGCTCTATGCTCTTCTCTAGCTCTCAAGTCATGTATTTACCTATGCATAGCTTACTCTAGTGTTCATCTGTGCTTAACTGTTTTCTTTTTTTTAACTTTTTAAAAAAATCTGTTTATTTATTTTTATATTGCGACTATGATCTGTCCTTCCGTCTGCTCCTCCCTGCTCCTACTGAACCAAAAAAAAAATGAAATGAAGTTAAATTAAATAAATAACAAAACCCTCATCATGTGCATGCATAGTCCAGCAAAACAAATTTCCACATTGGCTATGGCCAAAAAGAAATCTATGTCACTATCTGCATTTTAAATTCGTTACTTCTTCAACAGGAGATAAGTGGTATATTTCATCTTCAGAGCTCTGGATTCATAGTTTTTCATGCATTAACCGGAGTTCTAACCTTTCAGATTTGTTTTTCTCTGCAATGTTGTTGTCACTGCACAAATTGTTCTCCTAGTTTTGCTCACTTCAATATACATCATCTTATAGAAATCTTCACAGTTTCCTCTAAAATTGTCCACTTCATCATTTCTTATGGCATAATATTCCACTTCATTTGCATTCCCCAGTAGGAAGACAGCCTTCTAGTTGTCAAGTGTTGACTACTACAAAAAGAGTTGTTACAAATATTTTTCTACATGTAGATTCTTTTCCTCTGTAACTTTTGGGGTATAGTTCCAAATTGTGTTCCAGAATGACAGAAACAATTCACAGCTCCACCAACAGTGTATAGTGTGCCTGTTTTCCTGCAGTATCTCTGTTTGTCATTTTCATTCTTTGTCATCTTTGCCAGTCTGATGAATGAGGTGAAACCTCAAAGAGTCTTTAATTGGCATTTTTCTAATTATTAGTGATTTTGAGTGCTTTTCACCATGGTTATTGATAGCTTGAATTTCTTCCTTTGAAAACTGCCTGCTCCTATCATTTGACTATTTATCTAATAGAAAATGACTCCTTGTCTTCTTTCAAGCAGCAGGAGGCAGTCTTAATACCTTCTCCCCCACTGGGAGAGAAACTATCCCATTCCCCTCATTCTATTTTACTTTGCTTCTGTTTTTGCTCTGATGCTTCCATCTCTTCCACAGCTTCCTCAACTTCTGTTTTCTATGTTAGGATAAAAAACAAAAATGTACATTTCTATTATAAATATATCACAAATAGGCAATATAAAATTGTTTCATAGTTATCAAAAAGTTATAATTTTTGTGGTTTCTTATCTATCAAAGTCTTTGTAATAGTCAAATATAAATTAGCTGCTAAGAAACCAGACACCTCAACCATCATTACTTTCAATTAGCATTTTTTCTATGAGGGACAGATTTCCCTTGGGTCCCCTCAGAACTGTGTTTCTCTCCAAGCACTTTTCTCTGTGAGCTTACTCACAGGTTTTCTTGGAAATGTCCACAATTCCTTCCCTTCTCAAAAATAAAATTATTCAAATCTAAGATGGGCAATCCTTTCACTAGTGTTCAGATTCAACTTAGAAAGGAGGAAGGAGATGAGTTTCCTCCCCTGGCACTTGAGGCAATGAGGCTGGAATAGACACACTGAAAAATACACTGAAAAATCCTGAGGTACAGAAAAGGAAAATTGAATGAGCTATTGTCTAGGAATCTCTAAAGCAGAAGTCAAAGTCATCTGCTGAGAATGAGGGATCCAGTGGGTTAGGGAGTTTGAAGAGCTTCCAAAAAGTTTGGAATACCTCACATTTTTCCAATGATTTGTAAAATGTTTTCCTCTATAAGGTAGATATTAAAAGTCTTATTATTCTCATAGAAGACAGGTCTTGATGATTTGCCAATTCTCACATAGAATCAGAGCTAAGATATTAATCCAAGTCTCCTGACTCCAGGGCTCTTTCTATACTATAAGAAATTATGAAGGAGACACTTTTAAAGGAAACTATGAAGACCTCTGTGAAATTATGTATATGAAAGTGAACAGACCTAGGGGAACAAGAAGTTTTGTGTAAGATGCAGTGAGTAAGAAGTGAACAAGAGGCAACTAAAAGAATTGTTGCATAGAATCGAGGGCCCAGCTAGGTATGGTGAATCAGTAATGGAGCCAATTATTTTTTTCCAGTTGCACTCTCCATCTTGGGGTCAGGAGTAGTAAAAAAAAAAACATAGACAGTGGTGTTTACCAAAGTTGAGGATTAATCAGAGTAGAAGGAGGTGGTATCAAGGCAGTCTTCGGTGGGAGTGGAAAACATCACTGACTTTCAATTCAATTCCAAACATTTACTTCTCTATTATGTCTCTATATGTGCCAGGTACTGTGATTGATGCTGGATGCAAAGACACAAATGGATGGAAGTCACTGCCTTCAAAAAGCTTTTTCTCCTACAACGATACAGAATATACACAGATTTATAAATATGAAGTATATATAAAATTACATAAAGCAAATTCAAGAATGAGAGGAACTAAAAACTAGGTGGGGTGGAGGTGAGGCATCATTTCAGAGACAATCCCTGAGAAAGGCTTTGAAGGGTGCTAGGGATACTGGGAAGGGAATGTGAAGAAGGATTGAATTCCAGACATGGGGAACAGTCAGTGTGAAGGTGGAGACACAAGAGATGGAATTTTGCATTCAGGGGACTTCTGCTGGGTAAATTGGACTAGAACTGTTAGTATATAAAGTATAACAGAAGGGGAAGAGAATAAGCACTTATATAACACCTACTATGTGCCAATTGTTGTGCTAAATACCTAACTTTTACAAATATCTTATTTGACCCTCAAAATGATCCTGCAAAGGGTTGTTATTTCACAGTTGGGAAAACTATAATGAAGTAATGCATCAGGCTATGAGCCCAAAAGAGATAAATGCAAAGTCCTACACTTGAATTCAGTACAGGATAAGGAAGGTATGGCGTGGTGTGATGGAATAACAGCTAGCATAAAAAAGATTGGAAAGTTTTTGACTACTGGAGGCTCAATATGAATTAACAATGTGATATGACAGGAAAAGAAACCTTAAAGTAATGTTAGACTGCCTTAATAAAGGCAGGTGGCACTTGTCTACTGTAATCTATCCTAAAGAGCCCAACTAGTATTCAGTCCTCGGCACCTCTTTTTAAATTGGGCATAAAAACAAGAACCAAGATAGCAGGCGTGAGAGAGACCATGCAACAGAAGAAAGAACTGGAAACATTTAACCCAGAGAGGGTGGAGCTGAAGAAAAGTAGATTTCACTTCAAATTAAGGAAAATGTTCCCAACAATTAGAGCTATATGAATGGCATATGAACATAATAGAATATTATTGTGCCATGAGAAATGATGAAGTGGACAATTTCAGAGAAAACTAGGAAGTCCTTTATGAACAGATGCAAAGCAAGTTAACAGAACTAAGAATTACTGTTAATGATAACATTGCAAAGGAAAACAACTTAATGAGATTTTAGAATTTTGATCAATGCAATAATACACCAGAAATCCATAAAAATGAAAATGAAACATACTACTCACCTCCTGGGAGAAAGTTAATGAACTTAAAATACAGAAAAAGACTTATTTTCAGAGATGGATAAAGAGGTATTTTGTTTTGCTAGACTATGTGGAAATGTATTGAGGTATTTTTAAAAAAGTTTTTCAGTTGAGCAAAGGGGAGGGGAAAGAGATGGACAGATTAGTTTTTAAAATATTTGTTACCTTGAAAATAATAACAATAAAGTAAATATAAATTAATTAATTAATTAAGCAAGGGGGAGGAGGGAAAGAAAGTAGTTGTCCCCTGAAAGTCATAGAACCAAAACTGTATGACCACAATTGTTGTAAATGTGATTCTTATTTGGGGAAGGCTTGAACCAAATAAAAGAGCTCTGCGATTTCACCCAGCTCTGAAATTCTGTGATTCTGTAATAGCACTCCACACTCACCTTCACTGCCTCCTAACTTCTTGTCACCAACCTCCTTCTGAGTCCTCTATTGTAAATCAAAAATTATCAAATCCTTTAATTTAGTTGGGAGATGCATGTCATAGCTCTCACTGTCCCTGCCATTGGCTGCCCCAATCTAGTCCTGAAGGATGTGGCTTAATCACACCCTCAGATTGTGGTTCTGGACCCTTAGATTATGGTTAGTTTAGATTGGAACTCCAGAATCTCATCAGAAAACACATTAAGCCATATCTAGATGGTACAATGGTTTGAGAGCTGGGCTGGGAGTTAGGAAGATCTGGGTTCAAATTCTGCCTCAGACATTTCAATAATTGTATGACCCTGAGCAAGTCTCTTAGCCTCATCCAGAAAATGAAATGGTTGCACTTGAGGGCTTCTAAGATTCCCCTCAACTTCAAATCTCTGATCCTGTGATCTCCATTTTTAACCCCAGAATGGCCCAGCCCAAACAGGCTTCTCTGGCCCATGTATCAGACATGAGACCTCAATACCAATTCATAGAGCATTTCAGAGAAAAGACTGTAGTCCGTGCATGCACTGTGTGTAATTCATCAATGATCTCTCCATCTAAGCCAATCCCTTCATTTCATAGATAAGGAAACTCAAAGGACAGAGACTTGAATCCAGGTCTTTTGCTTTCATCTACATGGGGAAATTGTCAAGATAAGAAAGAAAAAAGCAAGAACAAGCGATCCAGCCTGTTAGCTGCCTCATTTTTGTTTCCTTTTAGTACAAACACTGCCTAAGTAGCTGCTGGGTTTCCAGGGGTCCTGAAGGTCCAGTTATTTTGCAATTAACAAGGGTAAAAGGAGTCTTTTCTGAAATACTTGCTTGGGGGCTCAGGCTTTCTAACTAAGCAATTGTTCCTGCCCACTGGGAATGGACTCCAACTAAATGAGCCTCTCTGTGTGGAGCAGGAATGGCCTTGGGTTTTATGCTACCCTCACAAACACTTTCTCTTCTTCTTTACTCAAATTTTCCTAATCTTGTCTTTTCTCCTCCTCCTGATGATGAGAGAAGGATTAGCTGAAGGAGCTCTGAATTCTGAATTAGTTGCAGCTCTGATCATTGATTTGGGACGAAAAAACTACCAAGCCTCAGTGTAAACATCTGGAAAAGGGTATTAAAAATACTGTCATGCTTGCCTCTTTCACAGGGCAGGGCTGGAAGGAAGGATTAGTGGATTGATCTCTACAAAACAGATGGATAGGTAGATAAATATATATATATATATATATATATATGTCTATAAAGATATAGACATATATATGTATATATATATATATGTCTATAAAGATATAGACATATATATGTATACACACACACACACACACACACACACACATATACCAACCTGGAAACATATACATATGTATGAGTGTGAGGAAAGTGAGACAAAGACAGAGAAAGAGATAGAGAAACACAGAAAGAAACACACAGATATAGAGAGACACAGACAGAGCAGAGAGACAGAAACTGGCTCTAAACCATACATAAGGATCCCTGCAAGCCACATATTGACTTAGAAAACCAAATATTAACATTATCTGTGTTTTATTGTGGTTTTATTTATTTTATTAAATATTTTCCAATCACATTTTAACCAAGTTCTGCAGCAGTTAGAAGAATTGTGGGCATTGCACCCCTCATCATGCTTTCGACACCTCTGTGCTATACTATGTTGCCTCTGTGATACATAAGCACAGTATATTCACATATATGTATATAAATGCATGTGTATAGAAAGATAGATGGATATATACATGTATACACACAAATAAATATATATACACAATAAACTACTTCGCACAATGGTTAGGAGGTTTGAAAGAGATAATGTATGTGAAACTGCTGTCTGTGCAAATCAGAAGGAGTGATGTCAGTGTCAATTATGATTGTGACCATGACTGATGTCTGCATTCTCTAAGGGAGCTGATATAGAGAGGTCTATACATACAAACAGGACACATCCATAGAGCATATACCAGTAAGAAATCTCAAGATAAGCTATTAGCATGTAAAATTATTTGAGCCCCAAATCTATCTTCTTGTTTTACTAATTACCCCCTCCTTTTTGCATGTGTAATTTTGATGTGGGCAATCATTTGGAAAAACTGGGCACAAGGGATTTGGAGATTTCTGAGTTCAGATGAAGCAGACTCACATAATTAGAACATTAAGCAGTGTTTTCCAGAAGCAAAAAATTGTACTTCGTTCTTAGTGTCAGACTTGTGAAAGGCAAAGCTTGAATCTATCCAGTGTTTTAAACCTTGACATTTGGGGTGTAGGTACATGAGAAAATGCTTAGGAAAATGCACATCATTCTACCATGAACAGTGTGTGCTAATGATAATGCCCTGTATTTCTCTACAGCTTAGCATCACTCAAGGTACCTCCATATCCACTATCTCACAGATGTTCTAGAAAGAAAGAGTTGAGAACAGCTGACATCCTGGGGTAGGTGGGGATGCCTTGCCAATCAGCCTCCTAACCACTTTCTGCCCATTCCATGAACAAGGTAAAGAAGGACAGAATGTATGCCAGAAAGGTTTCTGACCAGATCCATACTAAGTAAAAGCACATATTCTTTGTGTGTGATATTCATTGAAAGTACACTTTTTCCAGGTCAAATGAAGCAGGGCATTGGGCAATGATTGAGTGAATGTGATCAGCGTAGAAAGTCAGTCTCAATTATTGAAACCTGAAAAGAATACTGGATTTGGCATCACAGGACTTGTGTTTGAATCCCAGCTCTTGCTGATTGCTACTGGTTTGACCATGGGCAAGTTACCCTACTTCAGTTTCCTCATCTGTAAAAGTAGGTGGTGAATTAACCCCAAAGGGTATCAGGTTCCAGATTTGGCTTAGAATGACTATTTGCCCCATTGAAGAGGGAGCTAATTTTACCTTTCCATTCCCACACTATAATTTGAGTTGAGATGCTTCATCACAGTATTAAGCATCTCTTCCAGTTAAAGTCATATCTAAAATTTAGCTCAAGGTTTCCAGCTCCACAATCTGGACTTTTATGGGAAGCATAGTAGCCAGAGCATTGATAAATAAAGGTTGCTTCTAGCATCTGCCAATTAATGTATGCAAGAATATGTGAGTGGTATGGATCCCTAGCCTGATCTGACTACTGAATTAAAGTCTTCATTCATTCATCCAAACAGTAATTAACATATAACTTTATTTTTATAGATTAAGACCTGGAAAGGACCTCAAAGGTCATTTAATCCTCTACCATCAAACCTAGAGCTCATTTTAACTACACCACACTGTGCAAGAAATGCATGCTGCTAAACTCCAGACATACCAAGATAAAAACTACGCAGACCTGCTCTCAAGGAGCTTACAGTCTAATGGGTGAGAGTGGGGTGAGATATACACAAACAATCTTAGGAGGAAAAGGAGAACATAAAATTTAAAGATGTCCAAGGAATATACTATGAAACACTTGAGGAAGCAGGGATGACAACCTGATATAGAGGGTCAGGGAAGGCTTTAAGGAAGAGATGGCACCTAAGGTGAATCTCAAAAGAAGGGAGAGAACTCAACAGACAGACATAAGGAGAGTCTACTTCAGGAAAGGGGGAACCCTATAAGCAAAGACTTGAAACAGGAGAGAGAGAGAGACTAGGGCAAGACTGTACATAAGGATGAGGGTGGAGATGAAGAGTAAGCTAATTGAGTTGGATATAAAGGATGGAACAGTAAATATTAATGGACAAATTCAACAAGATAAATTGAAGCCAGATTGTGGAGGATGTCAAGATCAGGATTTCATGCTTTATTTGGTAATAACAATATTTATATAATAATAATAAATGTTGATATAATAATAGCACTTTATAAATATTGTCTGATTTGATCCTCATAACAACCCTACTAGGTAGGTGCTATTATTATCCCCATTTTACAGATGCAGAAACTATGGCAGACAGTGTCTGAGATGAGATTCAAACTCAGATCATCTTTGTTCCAAGTCTTTCACTCTATCCACTCAACCAGCTAGCTGGCGGACGATGGGGAGCCCCTACTTTTAGCTCAATCAGAACGGTGCATTAAAAATTTTAAATGGGTAACAGTGTAAAGAGGGGGGTAGCTTGGAAGCAAGAAGACTCATTAAGAGACTATTATAATAATAGAGTAGATGGGGAAAGATTAGGTCCTGAACAAATCTGGTTGTAAAGAGAGTTGAAAGGAGACAAACATAAGCGATACTGAGAACAGAGAATTGACAAGACATAGCAACTGATTGGAGAAGTAGAGCAAGGGAGCAGGAAGAGTTAGTGGTGACCCCAGAGCTTTGGGTGGAGGTGACTGAGGGAATGGTGATAACATCATTACCAAGGGGAGATAGGAGATATCTGAGGAGAAGATGAATTCAGGCTTGGGAACATTGAGTTTCAAGGACCTGCAAAATATTTAGCATCAAATGCCTCTCCCATCTCCAGAAGTTGCTTTGTATTTTTCTTGCTGTTGTTCAGTTGTTTCAGTCATGTACAACTCTTCACGACCCCATTTGGGGTTTTCTTGGTAAAGATACTGGAGTGGTTTTCCATTTCCTTCTCCGGCTCATTTTACAGATGAGGAAACTGATACAAACAGTGTTAAATTACTTGTCCAGGGTCACACAACTAGTAAGTGTCTGAAGCCAGATGTGAACTCAGGAAGATGAGTTTTCCTGACTCCTGGCCCAGTTGATCTACCCACTGTACTACCTAGCTGCTTTGTATTTCTTTTGCACATATTTTGTATTTGTTTACTTATGTGTGTGCTGTTCCCCCAATAGAATGTGATGCATTAGTGAAGGCGTCAATGTTTTCTTTCTATCCTCAATGCCTAATATGGTACCTTACACATAAGAAGTATTTAATAAGTGGGTTTTTTTGGTATTTGATTGATTGATCCAGCCCAATGCCTTTTTTTTAGTAGATATTTAATATTCACTGAATGAAATAGGATGGAACAGAGTGGCGAAACTAAACTGAATCAAGATGATAGTATGGAATAGGTAAATGGAAATAGAGGAGTGGTTTGCAGTCATCTGCATGGAGGTGATAAATGAAGCCTGGAAGTTGATGGAGTCACTAATGGAGAGTATGGAAAATGGCTTTACTGTCTTCAGCAGGAGTCAGTTTCTCCCCCAATAGAGGCCTAAGTTCCTAAGGTCCCCCCATATAATTAGCCAGAACAAAAGGCTAATAAACCATTCATTAATTACATGTTCTACCAAAAAGAGAAACCCTCCTATTTTTTGTTCCAGTGCCAAAGTACTATTCTTCAATGGAACTATAAGACTGATTGACTGCTCTGGCTTGGTGTTTATCTCATGCCTAACAGAGGATGCCTGTGAGCCACACCAATTTTATGTTTATCACTATAGACCAGCTAGAGGCCAGAGAGATGCCTTGAAAACAGAGGACAAGTGCCCCAAACAGAAAGGAACAGGAGACAATACTATAAATAACAAGGAAAGGACTCCCAGAGACTGTCTGAAGCCTGGATGATGCCCTCCCAATAACTCAAAGCTTGAAGTACACAGGTCACTTAGTACCATAAAGCCCCACTTTGGAAGCCCCAGGAGGTAGGTGAAAAGAGAGCACCTTTCAGTCGAGAGAGGGTCAGCCTCTTCATCACATTAAAAAACAGCTTCCTGGTCGACAATGCTTCCCAGCATCCTTACTTGTCCTCTGAAGGAAAGACTTGTAAGCGATGTGGGTTATGTTAACCTCACAAGCCAGCTTATGTCCCCCTTCAGGAGCCCCAGCAGAAGTCTCAGTCACTTCTCAGACCCATTCTTGGGGAGAAGAGAAGCTCCACAGCCTATTATTTCAGCATGAGCACCTGCCTCCGAGAGTGCTCAGCTCCATCAGTACTGTTATTTTAGAGATTAAACCAAATAAAACCTTCAGGTGGGTGAATAACTGCCCTGAAATCTCCTTCCCTGACAGGAGCACTCATGCCAAATTAGATTTAAGATTGCAGATGTGAGAAATCTCTGTGGATATCTTTGCTGCCTGTTCTTTTTGCTTTGTTTTGCTTTTCAAGTCATTGCTTGTGGTAGACCCTCGGACAAGTGGTACCATGGGATCAAGCTCAATGAATGCCCAAGTTAATTTTAAAAAACCAACAATTAAAGGTTATGTCTTTAAAACAAGGCCCCAGCATTTGCCAGTTTTCACAGCTAGTCAACAGAAGAGCAGGGAATAGATGATGGTGTTATGGCATTGTGCTTACCTAGTTCAAAAAACGTCCAGTTGAAATCTCACAAGCCAGCAGTGGAGATGAGAATGTTGTTATGTGCAATCCTTCATGAGAGATGAGGATGCTGTTGACACACTGTCAGAGCTGTGTAACAATGTGTTCCTCGGGCTTCCTCATGACAAAAGAGTTTGCATATGAGCAAAAGAAGCTAACCCATGAGGCACGTTATTTTAGATTGATGAAGCAAAAGTACATGTTGTGCCAGCAAGGTAGCATGCTATAGCAGCTAGAGTTCTGAAACGGGAGTCATGGAGGCCTGGGTTCAAATCCCACTTCAGGCACTAGCTTTGTGACTATGGTCAAGTCATCTGACTTCTCTTGACCTCAGTTTCCCCATCTGTAAAATGGGGCTAATTATCCAATCAACCTCGCAGTGTTGTGATAAGACTCAGTGGAGAGCATGTTATGTGGAACATTTTGCAGACCTTCAAATGCTATATAAAGGTCAGCTATTATCATTATAAATCAATTATTACAAATCAATTCTAAAAAGTCCTGTCATAACCAGAATCTACATTTAGGTAGCATTTTACATAGACTATAGCTGCCATCTCTAAAGCACTTTACATAAAACATAGATACTTATAAAGGGCTTTCAGGTTTACAGAGTGCTTTACATATATTATCCCATTTAGACCTCAGTCAGGCACTGCAGAATTTGTTAGCCTCCTTTTCTAGGGGAAGAAATTAAGGTTCCCAGAGATGCAGGAACTTGCCCATAGTTACATAGTGAGTGACAGAGACAAGAAGATGAAACAAACATTTATTCATCACCTGCTCTGTGCCAGGCACTGTGCTATCTCATCTGATCTTCACAGCAACCCAGGGAATCAGGTGCTGTTATTATCCCCATTTGACAGATGAGGAAAATGAGGCAAACAGAGGGTTAGTGACTTCCCAGAGTCACACTAATAAGCGTTTGAGGCTGGATTTGAATTCAGGTCTTCCTGACACTAAGCCCACCATTCCATCCACTGTGCCACCTAGCTGTCCAAATCAGCTATTAAAAACTAATAACCATTCAGAGATCCAGTAACTTGAAAACAGAAAAATCTCAACACCAGCTCCAGGTTTAGTTTACTTTAGGCTACACGAATCCCTATTCTTTTCCCTTAAACTAGGAAAAATAAGAATAATTATAAGTTATCTTAAACTTCTGCAGGAAAGAGGGGTGTCAGGTAGAAGCTACCATGGGTAAATTGACTCAGGCTTACTCAGAGACAAACGAATTAATCATCCAAATTAAAGGAGGGGGGCCTGGCCCATGACTTTGAGCTCTTTCTCCAGTGGAAATGACAAATTTACACTTTCTCAAGCAATATGGCTCCAGGTGACAGGATTCCAGGGTGTGGTCATAGAACAGAAGGAAGCTAAGTGGTCCATGCGGAGAGGAGTCAATCTATCAGTTGACAGGCATTTGTGAAGCACTTCCTATGTGCCAGACACTGGGATGGAATCCGTGATCTTGGCCACATTTATATCACGTCCTAACCCACTAAGTTTCTAATGAGTGGGAGAAGCATGAACTATGATAGACTGGGGATGAATCTGGCAGGTTAATCCACCTTTCCCTAAGTAAAGCTTGGAGTGGGACAGATGCCGATATGGCCTGCTCGTGTCTACTCCCAAGAGAAGTGGGAAACAGTTAAAAATTGGAACCCCTCCCCTAACAGCACACTCTCCTACAAGGCTCGGAGATATGTCGACTCAGACAATGAACAGAGAAGTAAGTCAGTTGGGACTCCTGATCCACCAGCAACAATCTTGTGCCATCGAAAGCCATTAGCTTACATAATTCTGAGGCAGAATGGTTGGGATTGGTGTGAGCAGGAATGTTTTGCTGACTGCTGTCGAAATGGGTAACAGACTTTGCATATTATATCACCATTTTTTGTTGTATTTCACATGCAGTGTTTTTCTGCTTTTGACTTGGAGGTGTGAGAGGGAAGGCTCTAATCATATGGCCTTGTACAGATGCTCCATTTGCATTTCTATTAATCCAGGCCCTCCTGGAGATGCTGGAGCAGAGACACAGCATGCTTTGTGTTTGAACTTGTGAGAACCCATACCCCTGCTTAATAACTTAATACATATGTATAGCCTCCTTCAGACAGCCCACTAGGAGGCAGAAGCAGGGGGAGGTACATTCCCCACCAGCCCCACTGCTGGACTCTGCTGAAAATGGGCAAAGGCAGGAAAGACAACCTTACTCAGCAGACAGGCCCAAGGTCTGTGATGCTGCCTGGCCCATGGGACTGTAGGTGTGAGTCTATAGTAATGCCTCTGTACATACATGATGTGTGGATGATACATATGTACATACACACCTGCACATACAACTTATCCAGAGACTCTCATGGTCACAGCCCAGTCTCCTGTGGCAGCAGCCAAGTTATTTGCTTCAGCCAGAAATTGAGAGATAACTTATGGTTCTAAAGAATAAAATAAACACACCTCATTTCCTTGAGGTTTTTGTTTTTTGTTTTTTCATCTAAAGCTAGCATTTTCCTTGTTTGTTTCTGGAAAGGTCAATTTTACAGTGGTCACTTAAAGCACAGATGGGAGGTAGGAAGGTGGGAAGAGGGAAGCTGGTGATGTGTAAGGCCTTTGGTCCTGTTAACAAAGGCCGTAAGCTGAAAAGTTTGGGAACCAGGGTTCTAAAGTCACAATGGACCAATGTCCATTTCAGATTTGTAACTCTGTTGTACCCCACTCCTTGAATGTCAACAATAACAACGACAATGATGATAATGATTGAAGATGTTGAATTGGTATTTGCACAGTGGTTTGGTTTTTTGTTTTGTAAGGTTTGGGGTTTGTTTTTTGAGACTTGGTCTCCCTATCTTGCCCCAGCCAGAAGTGCATCATCTACTCGTGGCCAGTTCCACTGTTATTTGGTACAAAAGCTTCGACTTGGTCCATTTCTGACCTAAGCCTCTTTGAGCATCCAAGTGGACCCTGGCCCCTAAAGTATCACCATATTGGTGCAGACCCCCAGTCAGTGTTAGTCTTACTGCTTCTCAGAACTCTTGCAGTCAAGGAATCCATCAGCCTTCAGACATGAACCACTGCGATCAGCCTTGGATAATGCTTTAAGATTTGCAAAGTGCTTAACAGACATTCTTTCATCCTATCTTCTCAATAGCCCTGTGTGGTAGTCACTATAGGGAGTATTAGATATGCAGACAGACATGTAAGCAGGCAGACAGACCGATAGACAGACAGAAAGAGCATTTATTAAGCATTTTCCAGGCACTGTGCTAAGCACTGGGAATACAAAGACAAGGAGAGACAGAGACAGACAGAGACAGACAACCCGTACCCCCCAGGAGATAAAATCCTAATGGAAGAAGATAACACATATATAAAGGGGGGCTGGCAAGGGAGGGAGGGCAAAGTAGCAAGGTCCAGAGAGTCAGGAGAGGAGCTGAGAGAAAAGTGTTCATGGAAATTATGGTTACAGGCAAGAATTCACCCAGCAGAGCAGGCATCACAAAGGTGGAGGCATAGCGAGGGTGAGAAGGCTGTTGGTACAAAGGTGGAAAGGGCGCGAGAACTGAGTGGACCCTGGAAAGGAATGAGCATAGATGACCTGGGCTCTTCACAAAATAGCTGTCTAGGCAGAAAGTCACCTATCAGAGGCAACTTAGGAATGGAGGCATCTTTGGGATGAGCAGACTGGTGACACAGAAGTGGAAGAAGCCAGAGCTTATCCCCATTCTGCAAATGAGGAAATGGAGGCTCAAAATGGCTTAACCAAGGTGACTTCACAACAGAGCCAGAAATAGTTACTTTTACATTCTAAAGACTGCTTCAATTCAGGTGAGGGGGGTGAGCAGCAGTAAGATATTGGGACCCTGTGAGGCTGCTATGTGGGGAAAGGAAAAGCAGGGCCATGCTGGCCTGGGGAGGAGTTTAGCTGGAGTGAAGAAGCGTGATTCATCTGATAGCTTCCCATCATAACCAACTATCCTCATCATGTGGGGAGCAGCCTAGCATAGTGGATGAATAAGCCAACTCTGGGGTCAAGAAGCCTGGATTCAAATTTTGCCTCTAATCCATCCTGGCTGTGTAACTCTGGCTAAATCATTTAATTTCTCAGTGTCCCCCGGGGCAATTCTCTAAGACTGTAAATTGCCAATCCATGTTGAAAAAGGAAATTTCCCCACCAAGAATTCCTTACATCAATAAAATCACAATACAAAGCTGCCACCACCCCAAAGACTCTACCTCTTTCCAACAAGGTACAGAGCTCAGGTGTTTCTATGCCTCTAAAAGATCGTAGGTGCTCTCAGGGGCCTCTAAATTTCAGCATCCTAGAGCAGAGCACACTTTGCTTCATTCTGATTGCAGGTTTGGTTTTTTTTAATGAGGTAGAAGTGTTCCTACTTTTAACTTTTTCCTGAACAAGAATCTTAGTAATCTGTAGAATTTTAAATACAAGTCTTGCTTTCTTCTCGAAACATTCTACTTTCTATTCCATTGTATGTCTAGTACGTGATGGACACTCATTAAATATTAAATGAGAGGAAGGATGCAGATGATGAAGGTGATTCTATGTACCACAACAGCTGCCTAGGACCAGAGAGAATCCATGGATGACTGAAAGGAATTGAGGGACCAAAAAAACTTAATAGAAATCTAAAATATGGCCCACAGCACTTCTTGAAAGCATTGATGCTTCCAAACGTATGCCATATATATTATTACAACTAGCACGCTTAAGGATGAACAAAACTGAGGAAGACATCAGAGTCTAATAGATTTTAATCATCTTACCACAAAATTCATTGGTCTTCTCTCTAAAAGAAGGCAAGTTATCATTTATATACATATGTGTATATATGTGTGTATACATATCTAGATATCTATAAATATTTATACATCGGACAGGTATCAGTAGATATGAATATAGATATATCTCTGTCTCTAAATAGAGATGGTAGAGATAAAAAGAAGAGCTTGAGATTATATTTGTTCTTTTTGTTCAGTCATTTAGTTATGCTTGACTCTAGGTGACCTTGTGAACTATACTGTCTATGTAGTTTTCTTGGCAAAGATACTATTTCCTTCTCCAGTGGACTGAATCAAAGAGAGGTTAGGTTATTTGCCCAGGATCACACAGCTAATAAATGTCTTAGGCCTGATTCGAACTCAGGTCTTCCTGACTCCAGGGCCCACCTTCTATCTACTGTACCACCTAGCTGGCCTTTGCAACATGGCTAAGATGGAAATGTTTTGTTTGACTGCACATTTATAATCTGTTTCAAATTACTTGCAGGGGGTGGGGGGGGGAAAGGAGGTTGGGAGTGAATATGAAACTCAAAAAACATTTAAATGAATGTTAAAAAAAATTTTGTTTACAGGTCAATGAGAAAAAAATAAAATCTAAATGCAAAAAAGAGACAAGGACTGTTTCATTTTAATATTTCAAAAAACTCCCTACACCTACTAGGCACATAATAAATGCTTGTTGGATGAATCCACACTCACCTTACTAATAGATTTCAAAATAAACTATTATTCCAAGATTCTTTTTTCTTCACTATACTGTTTACAAAAGCCTCTCATCCAAATTCAGAAAAGCTGCTTCCCTGTAGCTCCTATCCATTGACTCTTTTTTCTAGAACCACACAAAAATAATTGCTCTTTAAAAAAATAAAATGAAGAATTTTCTGACCCATCTTGTGCTTGAAATGTTTTTTTTACCTTTTTGTTCTGCCTTTTCCAGCCTTAAGATCAGAGAAAATGGAAACAGAATTAGAGTTGAGGAATTCCTCTTTCTCACTGTCATAATATCACCCACCCAAGGAGGCTTATTCTTTCCTTGGTCTTATCTTGAACATAGTTTTTAAAACTTTTTTTTCTATTCCAGATTTTTCATAAGCTTCAACTCACTGTATGTTTTACCCTTCCTAACACTATTCTTACAAAACTTATAGGTTCCTGGTGCTCCTTTATAATCTTCCTTGGTTGTATACAACCCTTTTATCACCTTATTTTATCTTTTCTTTTGTATTGTAAATCACTAGAGAGCTCCTTGCGAAGCCACATCAGAATTTTTAAATGGCCTCTTTCTTTTCTTTCTCAGAGGAATTTATTATGATACTGTGGTCCAAGTTTAATAAATGAGGGTCTCCTGTCCCTTTAATGTTCTTAAATCATGAAATCATACTTAAGTTTTCTCTTAATTTTTCAAACTGTGCTTTCCTAAAGCCTAAAGTATGCATCTGACTTCTCCTCCTGAGTCATCATGAATTTTAAGATGTCATGGTCACCCTCTTCCAAGGTTCCCATCCATTCCATTGCAACCAACTAATTCTTGTTGGTCAGGATTAAGTACAGAATAACGTTTATCCTCATTGGTTTTTCTTTGAAGAGATGAAATTTAAGTAAAGGCGAGATAAGAATTCATCAGATTTAATCTGCTAAATGAAACCTTCAAAAGATAAGTAGGTAGCTTAAATCCCTCATTACTACAACTTGTTTCCATGCCAGTTTTTTGTCTTTGAGCTTATCATGCATTTCTTCCCTCTGGTCTGGCAGTCTTCCTTCAATCAACATATTAATATAAGTATTGACTATGTGTCATGCATAGCACTCAATGCTATGAGTACAAAGAAAAGCAAATTCACAAAAACAACCCCTGCTCCCAAGGAGTTTACAAGCAAATGGGACAGACAACATGTGAAGAAATATGTACACAGACGTTCCACATATAACAAAAAGGCAATCTTAGAGGGGAAGGGCCAAGTGTCTGCGGGGAGTGGAAAAGCCTCATGTAGAAGATGGTGTTTGAGCTGAGTCTTGAAAGAAGACGGGGATAACAAGTGGTAGAGATGAAGAGGAAGAGCATTCCAGGCATGGCAGAGAGCCAGTAAAAAGGCGCAGAGGTGAGAGATGAAGGACTATGAACAGAAAGAAGGCCAGTATTACTGTACCACAGAATGTGTGAAGGAGAGTAAAGTATAAGAAGACTAAAAAGATAGGAAGGAGCTAGGGTAGGAATGGAATGGAAAAGCATTTATTAAGCACTTACTGTATTCCAAGCACTGTGCTAAACACTAGAGATACAAACTGAAAATCAAGACATTCTTGCTTCCAAGGAGCCCACATTTTAATTTGGGGAAATTACACATAAAGGAGGGTTCATGTTGATATTCAATATGGCAAAGCCCAGAGCATATTGGGGAGCAAAGGCAGAACAAATAGCTAGCCCTCTACTGAGAGGAGAGTAGGTTCAAGGGTTAGAGTGGAATGAGAGTCTTAGATCTCTCCAAAGCAGGAAGAGATCTGGAGGTCAGAATCCAGGTGATATGGGGATTCTTCTGCTGCCTGGTAATTAGAGATTGGAGCAGGGATAAGCCTGTGGATCCCCTCCATGGCAGCAGATTGTGCTGCTACATCATCCTGCCAGTAATGGAGGCAGTAGGGAAGCCATGAGAGTTTATTGAGCAAAGAGTGAAGTAATGAGATCTACACTTCTGGAAAATCAGTTTGGCATCTGGGTGGAGAATAAATTGGATGTTGAGAGACAACAATTAAAAGTCAATAGACTTTGTAATAGACATGTAATAGCCCATTCTGGGCGATTCAGAGGATACAGCACCAGGTCTAGAATAAGGAAGACTCGTCTCCCTGAGTTCAAATCTGGCCTCCGACACTTACTATGTGTACAACCCTGGACAAGTCACTTAACCCTGGTTGCCTCAGTTTCCTCACCTGTAAAATGAGCTGGAGGAGAAAATGGCAAAGTACTTTAGTATCTCTGTCACAAAATGCCAAATGGAGTCACAGAGTCAGATATGAATTAGTTTCTCTTGACTCCTGCAACTCCCTCACAGAAATAAGAAAAGTTACATCTCTCGTGTCTTGATTTTCCCTAATCTCTGCATTCCTGAGATGACTTGATAAGATTGTCCCAGGAAATAAGTAATGAGGCTACTTTTTTTCCCTTGAGGGCACTTTGGGCCAGCCCTAGAGGCTACAGTCTGCTTGCTACCAAGAGGCATTGGTTAGTAAGCTGGTGATACGCCTCAGGCTACATAAAAGAGAATCTTGGAGCAAGTTGTACTGAATGGAGTTTGCCATTTCAGAGATCACAGAGGAATGGAGACCATGGGGCTACCGGTTTCTACCTGATCCTGTATCTTTCAATAGGTACATCTAATCTTGAAGGTTTCTCGTGTAAATCACTTTGATCCCTTTTTAATTTTACCCTGAGCACTGATAGGTTGCTCTATTAGGCTAATTCAAGAAGTTCACTAATTGTGTATCTTGGTTTTCCACTGAATATTGAATGTTAGCCAGGAGCTCAGGATGACACTGGGCATTACTGCATTAACCCCCGCATGTCCCCATATACATTTCCACCTAATCTTTCAACAACTTCCATTTTCCCTACTTTATCTAAAGCACTTCATCAAATGCCGTTGGAAATTACAAAGATACCCAAAGACATTGTTTGTACCCTGAAATTGCCTTCAATTGAATGAATGTCTAGGAGTTTACAATTAACACATATTATGTTTTGGTTTAAGAAAAAAAGGTCCTGAAATTATAAATGCTGGGGTCTAAAGTCATCATTACATGCTCAAGGGGAATCTTTATCCACATCTCAGAAATACATCTTTCTATTTTTTTATATTAATTGTGCTTAGCTTCTCGACCTTCTGGGCATGGTTAAATGTCCTTTCACTTTGGCTTTTTCCCTAATTAGTGGGTGAAACTTTGGACTTTTATTTTTTTAGCATATCAATGTTTAAAAGGGCATGAATTCTACATAGCACATCTGTGTGAACACGCATGCATTGTGGTTAGTCTTTATAAATCAAGACAACTAGAATTTAAAAGCAATCAACCATTAGGCCTCACAGCCAACCAGTAGCAAGTTTCTCTTTTTCTCTCTTGATGTAAACTGATAAAACTCTTGATCTCTTTGTTGGGAATGGACCCTGACATCAACATCTCACATACCAGCACCTATCAAACCTTTTTAAACTTTTGAAAAACTCCTTCTGGAGGGAAACAGAATTTTGAAAAAACAAAATCTCAGATTGGCAATAAACTCCTTAGGGGAGAGCCACAATGCAAAGGAGTGAGTGTGATGCCCTTCTTTACACCAATTTATTCAATTTCCCACAAAGCAGGAAGGACCGCCACCAAGCAAACTGCAAACTTGAATACAGCTTGCCAAGTTTAGTGTTGCTTACAGTTTTCTTCTTTATCCTCAATCCTGTTACAAATAATGCAAACCTGTTTTTATTAATTTACATTAAGTTCATTTAACACCGATGAAACAGACCAGAAATGGATAATGAGGAACATTTAACAAGCTCATGCATTAGGGCTAATCATGCTCTGTTTACGAGAGCTGATCTCATTCTCAGAGAAGATCTCTGTAGAATGAATGCTCCATCCGTATTTAACAAGTAACGAAAATACGGGGGTGTGGGGAGAAAGTTGCCATCTCCCCGATAACAAAGAAATGAACAAGCTTAATAATCTCCAATTTGGTTTTCCACTCTACTTAATGATATGGGCAATGGGAGTTCGGTGGCCAGAGTCCATGAGGAAACAGCCACAAGTACTGAAAATTTAATTAAAAGTCAGAAAACCATTGCAGTGAAGACTCAGCAGAAAGCCATTTATTTTTAAAATCTAATATATTCTTCATGACTAAAGGCTAAAGCACATGCTGACTTCCACATTTAGCTGTAACTGATTTAAGCCACTTGATGGTTTTTTTTCTTTCTTTCTTTTTCTTTTCCTTTTTTTCCCCCCCTCTGCTCACAGGGTGGTGCTCAATTTGCAATGGAGTAAATTGGCAGAATTTAATTTGGTGGGTTTTTTTAACTCCATAAGAAGAATCCTCATTAAAGCCAAGCAATCGGCTGTATACTTTTTTCATCATTAACTAGCCTAACTGCAGGTAAAAGAGATACAATTATGGATTTATATAAATCCTATTGTCAATTTACAGCTGAAAGACTGGTGAGTTACCTCATTTTAAATAGGTTATTTTTTCCCTTAACCTTTCTTTGTTTTAATGAGGATTCAGTTTGTCACTGTCTGAGAAGTCTGTTTGCAGGAAAGTTTCTCAGAAATTATAAAGAGGAAAAAGTAGATGCAGAAGAATACACTTGGCTGAATTTCAAATCAACCTAGAAATTTATCTCCAGAGCAGTGTATCTATTGTACATGGGCTTTACCACCATATGCAAATGCTAGAGAATCCCCTGGGCATCTAGGAGCAGGAAAGGAGAATGTGAGAGCACAAGTCAAGGGGAAATTGACCTGAAGGGGAAGGAGGAAGGAGAAAAAGACAAGCTAGGGCAAGATAGAATTGATCATAAATCACAGAATTTCCCAATTGGAAAGGACCTCAGAAGCCTAACCCCTATCTGAACAAGAATCCCTTCTAGAGAGTACCCAACAAGTGGTAATATGGCCTTTACCTGAAGCTATCTAACAAAAGACACCTACTAATACTATCCCACTTTTGGGTGGCCCAAATTCTTAGAAAGTTTGTCCTGACTTCAAATCTAGCTAGGGAGAGAATGGGAAGAACCTTGAGACAATACATAGCAGCACACTGGTTTATGGTGTACACTTCTTTTCTCAGGGAGAAACACCCTAGTCCATTCCCAAGAGATGTATTTAGGGGGTCTTTGTTTTTAAAGTCTAGGGTGGGACTCAACATTTGGTTTTTTTGCCACTGCTAATGTCCTCATTCTATTTAGGTCAATTCAATTTATCTCAACTATGTCTTCTTATCCCTGCTGCCAGCTTCATGAAAACCCCAGATTTCTTGGTCCTTTCTAAATTCATGTTCTTTCCCATTACTGTTGGTTATCCCAGAACACCATTGTTGGTGAGCTCAGCATGACCCTGTGGTTGAATCATCTTGTTTTCTGTCTGATAACTCCTATAGAAAAAAGTGGCAGAGAACCAGAGAAGAATGATGTTCTGAAGTCAAAGGCTGCTGGAAGAGATTTTAGACCTCATACATTTTACCTCTCTCATTTTATAGATGGAGGAATTAGTTAACATTCTAATTCCCTACTAAACACCAATGTGTCATGAGAGATGGTTAGAATAAAGTAGTGGTAACACACATCACAAAAGCCTCAAATTGAGCTCCTCCTCCTGGGTTCACTTGCAGTATATTCCACTTATGTCTTTTTATCTTTATGCACTCAAATATTCAATCTTCAAGTACCCAAGTGGATCTGTGAGCTTATCAATATGACTATCCCATCCAATGGTGTACATAGATCACAGCCCCTTCGTGCCTGAACATCCATTATAGTTCTCCTCCATGTCCTCCCACAAGCTTGCCAGAGTATGTTGACCCAACTTGCTGGAGGCTCTTTGCTTAGTCATCACAAAGGCGCCAGTGGAGTGTGCTGGTTGTTGTCCTTTCCTCTACACGTACAACCAAGCCCAAGTTGCCTTTTGGAAGCCTCAGTGCTCTTTTCATGAATCCAAGCTTCTCCCTAAAATCAAGGATCATTATTTTATTACCAATATTCTTTTTTTTTTTTTTTGGCAAGGCCATTGGGGTTAAATGACTTGTCCAAAGTCACCCAGCTAGTAAGTGTTATATGTCTGAGCCCAGATTTGAACTCAGGTCCTCCTGACTCCACAGCCAGTGCTCCATCCACTGTGCCACCCAGCTGCCCCACTACCAATATTCTTTTGGTAGTTTTGCGTGGCTAGGTGTCATAGAACTCTTCAGTTTCCAAAGAACTAATATTAAAGAGCACTCAAAGGATATCGAAGAAGTACATGGCGGCTATGAGAAGACTGTAACATACTACAAATGAGGAATTACAAGGGAGAAGGGTATCATCAAAGAAAATATCTTCATACACTCAAATAAAAACATATTATTGCTGTTCACTTGTGTTTGACTCTTTGTGACCCTGTATGGGGTTTTTTTGGAAAAGACACTGGAGTGGTTAGCTGCTTCTTTCTATAGCTTATTTTATAGATGAGGAAACTGAGGCAAACAGGGTTTAAGTGACATGCCCAGGGTCACACAGCTAGTATGTATCTGAGGCCAGATTTGAACTCAGGTCTTCCTGACTCCAGGCCCAGTGTTCTATCCAATGAGCTGCTTCCAGTCACCCTAAAAATTCATAGTGTCTCAAAATTCAACCTCTCTTTCCCATCTCTGTTCATAATCACCACCCTAATCTGGATCTCTGTCAGCTCACACATGGGTGACCAAAAAAAGTCTTCCTACTACGCGCTCTGAACACTATGAGAAGTCAATGTGAGGACAATAATGAACCAATGACCAAAGGCCTTAATGGAAATTTTAACTTACTGCCTTTCATTTTGCTTCTCTACCTGAGCGTATTCCCAGAGACATACGATCTCAGAGTTAGAAGGGACCTCCTAGGGTATCTTTTCCAACTTGTACCCACATAAGAATTCCTTTTACCGTACCATAGAAAAGTGGGCACCCAACTTCCTCTTGAACACTCTACTACCTCCTCAGAAGTCTATTCTATATTTGGGTATTCTTCTGCAGCTAGGTGGCACCACAGGCACAGAGTCCTAGCCCTAAAGTCAGGAAGACCTGAGTTCAAATCTGGCCTTAGACACTTACTAGTTATGTGACCCCAGGCAAGCCTCTTAACCTCTATTTGTCTCCTTGTCTGTAAAATGGGGATAATAATAGCACCTACTTCCCATGTAGGAAGGATTAAATGTTGTAAGGATCAAAGGAGATCATAATTTTAAAGCACTTAGCACAGTGCCTGGCACATAAATGCTATATTAATGTTAGCTATCATCATCATCATCATCATCATCATTATCATCATCATTAGCTATTATGATCACTTATTTGAACCATGAGTTTCAATTTCAGATCACGCTTCAAGTCTCATCATCTTCATGATCAGAAGTAATCTTCATTATTGATTGAAACATGTCCCCAGAATTAGGAACTGACCCAGGAGAACCATTAACCAGCCCAAGGTGACTATTGGTCCTAGCTCTTCTGGTGCCTATGAACACGAAGCTTGAAAAAAAATGTGGTAATTCCACTTCGCCTTTGCTTCTCTGCTTGGTTTCAACTCCAAAGAACAAGCTGTCCCTCCCAGGTTAAGTTCATCACTTCAATTTCACCACCATGTTGCTAACTCAAGCCTTGATTGACAATCACCTCTTTCAGCCTTTGCTGCCCTCTGATTGGAGGACTGGAGAATGGACTAGCCAACTCCTCCCAATGTCTTCTTTTATAGAGGACAGAAAATTGACTCTCATCACTCCATTTCACATCTACTACTCTGCCTGGTTTCAACCCCATAGAATGAGATGCCCCCTAGTTCTCCACCCCATCCTATTGCTTTCCTGACTCCTTTTGTGTGTTATCTCCCCCATTAGATGGTACACTCTTTGAAGGCAGAGATTGTCTTCCTTTTTGTTCATAGTAACCCTAGAACTTAGCACAATGCCTGGCACATAGTAAGAGTTTAATAAATGTTTACTGGATTAGATTAGATTAGTTGTCATTCATTTTACTATACACACATGAGGTGGTTAAAACTTAGGGAATCAATGGTACAAATGTAGACACATGAATAATTTATGCAATGGTTAGCAGCAAAAGTATGGCTGCTTCTTTGTCTTTATGTATTTAAGTTCAAAATAAAAAAAATTTTAAATTGAAAATGATGACCAGAACTTATATAGTTTTTCAAAAAAGTAAAGAGTATAAAATGTAAATTCATGGTTTTCTACTGAATCTTCTTTTTAAGTTGTGTGGCATGCATGGAAATGTTCTCTTTTTTTTAGTCTTTATATATTTAAATTAAAAATAAATTTTTAAAAAATTAAGTATGGCTGCAATGCAGTGAGAAAATTTGGTAGCCTTAAGCCTACACCCCGGTTCAGTAGAAGTAGCTTACTGTATTTAGGTAGCCAGGCCAGCCTTGTTATTTCAACAGAAACTATTTTATCCTATAATGTAAATATCCTTTCAAAAGGACATTAATTAATTAATTTAGGAAGGATATTAGGACAGTGGACGGGGGGAGAGTCACCATGAACAGAAACAGAGTAGAAAGGGCCAGGCAACAGGAAAATTTCAATAAAGATGAAGAGTGGGGCCACTGGCTTTGAGGAACTGGAAGAGATGCCAGACAGGTAAGGAACTTGTATTTGGAAAGTTAGAATGCCCGTGTTCAGACTTTGAATAAAGGTGAAGCATCTCTAAATGATGACAAAGTCTGGGTTGTGGCCACAGTGGTGCATGGCTGATCTGAAGTAGAAATTAATTTCAGTCTCCAAGGCACAAGACTTTATATTAATTTTATATTAAAAGATTTTCATCCATGTCATCCCCTGAAAATACACAAGGCTCTGTCCTTGATCTTCTCTTTTCTCTCTATACTATCACACCAAAACTTTGCATTAGCCTTCTACAGTGTTTTCCTAATTCCCTCCACCTAACACAATTTATTTCCTTATCTTTCCAAATACCTTTTTGATTTTTTTAATGTCCTCTAGTCCATTTAAGGGTGTTTGGCTCTTAGAACTGCTTCTGAGGTTAGACCTTTAGTGGAGATGGAAAACAAAGGTGGAAGCTGGTAGAGTTGAGTGGACAGGGATGTGGCCATTTCCTTGATTCTGCCTTCTGCTTTGCTTTCCTCCTTTTCAACCTTCCTTCTTCCCCCCATTTTCTCTTCTTGATCTATTTCAGTTCTGGGCATTCTTGACCAAACTCCAGCAATAAAGTTTCAAGTAACTTAGCTGGAGTCAGATAAATCAGGGACACTGTCTAGAGAGGGAAGTAAGAAATATCCTAGGCCAAATCCCCATTAAGTGCCTTCACTATCTTTTGCCTCAAGGGCTTTATTTTAAAACTTCAACATTATATGAATGCCTTCTCCTTCCCAAATTGAATTACAAATGTTAAGTCTCCCAAAATATTGTGATAAATTGTTCCCTTAGGCCTCCTTATTCTGCAACTCAATGATGTCACAAAAGAAGTTGTTTCTTTTTGTTGCTTCCTCAATCTATTCCATGTGACCTCTTCAGAAGTCTTTTTTACTGGCCATTTGCCTGTCACGTTTTACATTTTATTTGTCAGTCAGTCATCAAGTATTTATTAAGTGTTTGCCATGTGCCAGGCATTGTGCCAAGCTCTGGAGATACAAAAAAAGGCAAAAATAATCCCTGACCTAAACGTGTTTGCATACTAACGGGGGAGAGGTTAATATCTAAGTACATTCAAAACATGTGAAAGATAAATGGGAGGCAATCTGATCCTATTCAGATTGGCCTTGGCACCTGGAGGAACCAGAAAAGGCCTCCTAACAGAAACACGGAGATGAAAGATGTAGCGTTATGTTCATTGAACTACAAGTAGGTCAGTGTTGCTGTATCATACAGCACATAAGGAAATAAATTATAAGACTGGAAAAGGTAAGAAAAGGCCAGGTTATAAGGAGATCTTAAATGCCAAACAGGATAGTTTATATTTTATTCTAGAGGTAATAGAGAACCACTAGAGCACACTGATCAAGAGAGTGACATAGTAAGACCTATGCTTTAGAAAAATCACCTTGAGAGCTATTTGAAACTATGCCCAAAGGGTTATAAAACTGAGCATACCCTGTGACCCAGCAATACCACTTCTAGGTCTGTATCCCAAGGAGATCAAAGTAAAAGGGAAAGGACCTATGTGGACATAAATATTCACAGCAGCTCTTTTTATGGTGGCAAAGAATCGGAAATTAAGGGAATGCCCATCAATTGGGGAATGGCTGAATGTGTTGTGGTATATGACTTTGATGGAATACGATTGTAAGAAATGATGAGCAAGATGCTTTCTGAAAAACCTGGGAAGACTTACATGAACTGATGCAAATTGAAATGAGCAAAACCAGAACAGTGTACAAAGCAACAGTAATATTGTATAATGATCAACTGTGAATGACTTAGCTTTTCTCATCAACAAAATGCTGAGACAATTCCAAAGGACCTATTAAAAATTGTTATCTACCTTGAGAAAGAGGGGCAGCTAGGTGGCGCAGTGGATAGAGCAGTGGCCCTGGAGTCAGGAGGACCTGATTTCAAATCTGGCCTCAGACACTTGCCACTAGCTGTGTGACCCTGGGCAAGTCACTTACCCCCAACTGCCTTACCAAAAACAAACAAACAATCAAACAAACAAACCCACATCAAGAAAGAACTGATGGGGTCTGAATGTAGATTGCAGCATACTTTTTTTTAGTTTATTATTCTTGGGATTTTTTGGTCCGAGTTTTCTTTTGCAACATGGCTAATATGGAAATGTTTTACAAGACTGCATGTATACAATCTATATCAAATTGTTTCCCTTCTCAAGGAGGGGGAAAGGGAGAAAGGTAAGGAGAAAATTTGGAACTCAAAATATTTTTTAAAAGGTACAATTGGGAAAAAATTTGAAAATTAGATTGGGGGGGAAGAAAAATCACCTCAGCTGCTGTGTGGAGGATGGATTGGAGTGGGAGGAGAATTGAGGCAAGAAGACCAATTAGAAGACTATTGAAATAATCCTTGGAAGAGATAAAGATAATTTGAACTAGACTTGTGGTTGTATGGGTAGAGGGGAAGGGGCATATACAAGAAATGTAGTGAAGGTTAAAATGATGAGATTTACTTGGGGATTAGCTATGTGGGGTGAATGAAAGTGAGATCAGAATGACAGTGAAGTTGCAAGCCTAAGTGACTGGGAGATGATGGTTCCCTCAACACTGATATGAAAGTTCAAATGAAAGAGAGGAAAGATAGTGAGTTCCTTTTTGGACTTGTTGAATTTGAGATACCTATGGGACATCCAGTTCAAGATATCAAAGAGGCAGGTGGTGATGTATGACTGTAGGTCAGAAACAAGGCTAGATTTGGCAATATAAATCCAAGAATCATGTACATAGAGATAATTGAGCTCATGGGAACAGATGAGATCACTTAGAGAGATAGTATAAAGAGAAAAGAGAAGAACAGTCAGGACAAATCATTGGGGAATACCCATGGTTATGGAGTATGATATGGATGAAATATCAGCAAAGGGAACTGAGGAGTGATCAAAGAGAGAGTAGTGACATCAAAACCTAGAGAGGAAGGGGCAGCCAGGTGGCACAGTGGGTAGAGCACAGCCCTGGATTCAGGAGGACCTGAGTTCAATTCCGGCCTCAGACACATAACACTAACTAGCTGTGTGACCCTGGGCAGGTCACTTAACCCCATTGGCTAGCCAAAAAAAACCAAACAAACAAAAAATCTAGAGAGGAGAGACTATCCAAAAGGAGAAGGTGACTCCCCAGTCTCAAATGCTGCAGAGAGGGCAAGGAAGATCAGGATTGATGAAAAGTCATTAGATTTGACAGTTGAGAGCTCATTGAGAACTTTGGAAAAGACATTTTTAGTTGAATGATGAAGTTGGTTTCAAATTACAGAAGGTTTAGAAGACAGTGAGGAGAGAGCAAGTGCAGGTACCTGATGTAGATAGCTTTCTTAAGGAATTTAGCTATAAAGGGCAGGAGAGATGGAGGAAAATACCTAATGAAGATGGTATAAGCAAGTAAGGAATTTTTTTCAGGATGAAGGGAGACATGACTGTGTTTTTAAGCAGCAGAGGAGCCAATAGATAAAAGAAATAAAAGATAAGAGAAAGAGTGGGGATGATAGTGGGGGCAATTTGCTGAAAAGACAAGAAGAGATAGGATCAAGGGTATATGTAGAGGGGGAAGACTTTGGCAAGAAAAAAAGAAGGGCTAGATCTTCATGTGATGCAGGAGTGAAGATAGTGGAGCAAGATATCTGAGTGATGTGAGATGATGAAGAGGGGAGACATGGGAGCTTTAAGCATATGACCTTATTTTTTGTGAGGCAAAGTCCTTGGCTGAGAATGTGGGGGCAGACACTGCTGTGGGTGGCTTGAAGAGAGGCAAGAAGCTTTGGAATAGCTTGTGTGGAGAGTGAGATAGTGAATTGATTAGAAAGAAATAAAATATTTGTCTTGCTGAAGTTCAGTTGATATCAACTTATGTCATTTATAGTGGACTTATCAGCATGGTTTCAAGATTTCTTCTATACCCATTCAGAAGCACGTGAATAGAAGCAAAGAAGCAGACAATGAGAGTATTCCAGGGTTAGGGATTAGCAGTAGGACAAAGTAGCTAGGGATTGAAGAATAGAAGCTAGGGTAGGATTCATCAAGGGTCAAGATGGAAAAGGGAAGAGAATGTGGCCTATGTAGCATGAGGGTCTGGGAAAGGACAGAGGAGTAGAGGGAACAGAAGTCAGCATAAGGATGAAGAACAGAGTTGGGGGGCATAGGGCCTAGAAAACAGAGATATGATAAAAGATTATGTTCAGATAAAGAATTTTTGGAGTTTGTGAAGAAGGAAGTGGAAGAATAATGGGTGACAGCAAGGATCTGACCATCTCTGTGCAGAGCCAAGGTGGAATGGAAAGTCATAGGAATTGAATAGATTGAGGAACTGGAAAGTTAGGTTATTTGAGGAAGCATCAGCATGTCCATTTAAGTCTCCTAGTTTAAGGACAGGAGATGGAAAGGAAAGAAAGATTATGTGCTAAGAACTGAACTCATTGAACTCAGGAGGTCAAAAGTAACAGTAACTGAGATCTAGATAGGTGATAAATTTAGATAGAATGAACCTTACAGAAGGAGATATGTCCTAGTGAAGGTGATAGAGGAAGAATCTGGAAGTGGCAATCAGGAACAAGGAAGATTCCATCTCCCCTACCACGGCAAGTGATTTGTAGGGAAATGAGGGGAACAGATGAGGAAAAATAGCTGTTCACTTTTTAACTTTTGGTACCAAGGGCATTGAATAGCATAATTCTTTTACTCTTTAGGGCATCTAAAACCTTCTCCATGAATTTCAGCTGCTTTGAACTTTTCATTTTCTGTGAGAAAAGCCATCCCACCCTGTCTTTGGAAAAGGAGATGAGGAGCTAATTGCATGCCCAAATTAACCTTTGTTAAGCTTTGTAATAAAAATTCTTTTATCTATGTAGCCAAGGTCCCTGTCCAAGTTCTTAATGAACTTGAATTTTAAAAGGATCAATAATTCAGTTGACAGAAATGTACAGACTGGGAAGTTTTGTGGTCCATCGGACTGTAATTTAATGACAACTTGATGTAGAAATTGAAAAGTTATTCTACTGAGATTTCAAGGACAATATCATTCCATAAGAGAGGAATATGGAAACAGCTAAAGAAAGTTGCTGTGGGGGACAGCTTTTCTACCCAGTGCCAAAGGGACCAATGAAGCTATGATTGAAAACACAGTTGAGGTTTTGCCAATGTTTTGAAGACATTTCTTCATGACACATATAATCTGCCTGAATGAGCTGGTGTAATTTTTTTTCCTACCTAATACATGACATTTTATCTTTCACTTATTAAGTCAGAGAGAGTGATTAACTAAAGGTGAAATAGATTGTAATCATGAGTAAAAGAAAATCTTTCATGTTTCCCACATAGCTCAGAAAATAATCCAGAAACTGCAAATACTCCTATATTTTCTGCAAGACCTAATAAAGATAAACTGGGACTAGAACTGAATAGAAAAATGGTTAGTATTCAGAGAATATATTCATGTTCTAGTATTATTACAACCCAGAAGTTTGAAAAGATACATACATTCAGCTCCATTTGAAACTGGGTCATGTTCTTTGAATTTGGGTTTTAATCATTGGCTTAGTTTACAATTCAATAAAATTTATTACTTGGCATTCCAAATCACCAATTGAAACAATTCTAAGGTTATACCTCATGCCCAGGAAATTGGCAAAAATTATAATGTGTAAGAAGTCAATGCTGGAGGGGTTGTGGGAAGATAGGTATACTAAAGCACTTTTGCAACCATTATAGAAAAAACTTAGAACTCTGACAAAAAAATTAAACTGCTCATACTTTCCTTTTTTGTTAATTAATTTATTTGTTTTTAGTTTTCAACATTCATTTGCACAAGATTTTGAGTTCCAAATTTTCTACCCATCTTTCCCCTCCCCTCACCCCAAGATGGTGTGTATTCTGAATATCCTTTCTGCCAATCTACCCTCCCTTCTATCACCACCCTCCCCCCCCCCCCCCGCTTATCCCTTTTCTCTTCTATTTTCCTGTAGGGCAGTATAGATTTCTATACCTCATTGCCTGTGTATTTTATTTCCAAATAGCATGTAAAAACAATTTTAACATTCGTTTTAAAATTTGGGGTTCCAAATTCTCTCCCTTCCTCCCTCCCCACCCACCCTCATTGAGAAGGCAAACAACTCGATACAGGTTATGCATGTGCAATCATGCAAAACACTTCCATAATAGTCATGTTGTAGAAAACTAAATATATTCTCCTCCATTCTATCCTGCTCTCCATTTATTCTATTATGTCTTTTGAAATTGCCCCTCCTCAAAAGTGTTTGCTTCTGATTACCCCCTCCCCCAATATTCCCTCCTCTCTATCACCCCCCCATCCCCTTTCCCCCTATTTTCCTATAAGGTAAGATAGACTTCCATCCTCAACTGAGTGTGAATTTTATTCCCTCCTTAAGCCAAATTCAATAAGAGTAAGATTCACTCATTCCCTCTCACTTCTTCCCTCTTCCCTTCCACTGTAAAAGCTTTTTCTTGTCTGTTTTATGTGAGATAATTTACCCCATTCTACCTCTCCCTTTCTCCTTCTCCCAGTATAATCCTCTCTCACCCCTTAATTTTATTTTTTAGATATCATCCCTTCATATTCAACTCACCCTGTGCCCTCTGTGTGTGTGTGTCTAACTACCTAATACTGACAAAAGTCTCATGAGTTACAGATATCATCTTTCCATGTAGGAATGTAAACAGTTCAACTTTAATAAGTCCCTTATGGTTTCTTTTTCCTGCCTACCCTTTCGTGCTTCTCTTGAGTCTTGTATTTGAAAGTCAAATTTTCTATTCAGCTCTGGTTTTTTCATCAAGAATGCTTGAAAGTGCTCTATTTCATTGAATATCCATTTTCTCCCTGAAGGATTATACTCAGTTCTGCTGGGTAGGTGATTCTGGGTTTTAACCCTAGCTCCTTTGACCTCTGGAATATCATATTCCAAGCCTTCTGATCCCTCAAGGTAGAAGCTGCTAAATCCTGTGTCATTGTGATTATGTTTTCACAATACTCCAATTGCTTCTTTCTGTATGCTTTCTCAGCAGTTTTCCTTGAAAATCTCTTGAAAGATGATGTCCAGGCTCTTTTTTTTTTTATCATGGCTTTCAGGTAGTCCAATAATTTATAAATTATCTCTCTTGGATCCATTCTCCAGGTCAGCTATTTTTCCAATAAGATATTTCACATTGTCTTCCATTTTTTCTTCTTTTGGTTTTGTTTTACAATGCCTTGATTTCTCACAAAGTCACTAGCTTCTAATTGCTCCGTTCTAATTTTTAAGGAAGTATTTTCTTCAGTGAGCTTTTGAACTTCCTTCTCTATTGGGCAATTTTGCTTTTTTAAGGCATTCTTCTCCTCATTGACTTTTTGGACCTCTTTTGCCATTTGGGTTGTTCTATTTTTTAGGGTGCTATTTTCTTCAGTATTTTTTGGGGTCTCCTTTAGCAAGCTGTTGACTTGTTTTTCATGATTTTCTTGTATCACTCTCATTTCTCCTCCCAATCCTTCCTCCGTTTTTCCTACTTGCTTCTCAAAATCCTTTTTGAGCTCTTCCATGGCCTGGGACCAATTCATATTTTTCTTGGAGGCTTTGGATGTAAGAGCTTTAACTTTGTTGTCTTCTTCTGGTTGTATGTTTTGATCTTCTTTGTCACCAAAGTAAGATTCAATAGTCTGAGTTTTTTTGTGCTGTTTGCTCATGTTCCCAGCCAATTACTTGACTTTTAAACTCTTTGTTAAGATAGGGCTCTGCTTCCAGTATAGAAGGTATACTATCCCAAGATTCAGGGGTTTTGTGCAGCTGTTTTCAGAGATATTTCTAGGAACATGTAAATTTTAAGTTCTTTCAAGGTGGTGTGATCAAAGGCAAGGTGTTCAATCCTTTCCTGGCCTGTGCTCTGGTCTATGAGTGACCACAAGCACTCTTTTCTGCCTTGGAACTGTGAGGAGGATTTTCTCCTCACAAGCTCCACCATGCCAGTGCTCATCCTTGCTTCAGGACAGCCACCCAGGACTTCAGCCCATATCCAAGTATGGGCAAAGCAAGAGAATCTTGCCTCAGCACCAGCAAAGAGATTCCTATAGGCCCCCTCTGATCAGCCACTCAATCCCCACACCATGTATGGGCTGAGAGTTCTGGAAGCAATCACTGCCTCTGCCCCTGTGGCCACCCCAGGGCTATGCCAGGGCTGGGGACTGGCCACGCTCCTCTCTCATTCAGGTCAGACAAACTTTTCCTACTGACATTCCATGTTGTCTTTGGTGTTAATTCATTGAGAAGTCTGGAAACCACCACAGCTGCCCGTGATTCAGTCTCCTGAGCCCTCCAGGTTTGCTGGGGCCAGGTCTTTGCCTGCACAGCCCATGCTGCACTGTGCTCCTCTCCCAGCCTGACCCGGCATGACAGACCTTTCCCATCAACCATCCAGGTTGTCATGGGCTGGAAATTTGTTTCATTCTGTCTTTTTGTGGGTTCTGCTGCTCCAGAATTTGTTTAGAACCATTTTATAGGTATTTGGAGAGGTTTGGGGGAGAGCTCAAGCAAGTCACTGCTTTTACTTTGCCATCTTGGCTCCGCCCCGCATGCTTTCCAATATAGCTATACTAGTACTTGGCATTTACCCTCAAAGAGGTCAAAGATAGAGGGAAATGTCATATATATATATATATATACAAAAATATTTATAGTAGTGCCATTTGTGACAACAAGTAAAATGAGGGGGTGGGCTTGATAACCTATGTTTTTCTAACTCTAAATCTATGATACTGTGATCCTGAGAATCAAAGTAAGGGCTCATGAACTTGGAAATGGATAATAAAAAATTGATACGTGAATATAAGAAATATTTGTGCCATAAGAAATAATAAATTTGAGTAAGTCAGAGAAACTTATGAGGACTTCCGTGAATTGCTACAGAGCAAAGTGAGTAGAACCAAGAGAACAATGTATACAATAAATGCAACAATATAAAAGAAAACATCAAAAGACTCCAGAATTCAGACCAATGCAATGACTAATTTTTATTCCAGAAAACTGGTGATGAAACATACTCCTTGTAATAAACAATTAGTGGACCACAAGTGCAAATAAGTTATATGCAATGAGATATGCTCAGTGCTTCCGGATATCACTAACTGTGTGTGTCTGTATACATACATACATACATACATACATATATGCATACATATATATAATAAGGAACATAGGAAAGCAATTTAGGGAAATGATATTGATTTTTTTAAGTATCAGTAAAATGTCTTAAAATTGTTGCCATTTGGATTGTTTGGTTGTGATTCCTCACTGCTTGGGGCTCATGGTTTAAGTTCAGGTCCCTGAAATAAACGTGAGTTACTATTAAGAAAAAAAAAATTCAGCTTCTGAAAAATAATTTTTCTTCTATGGATGAAACATTGTTGGGGATTTTTAAATTTGGTTTGGTTTTCATCAAAAGGCAAGATACACTTTAAATGTGGTATACTGCTGATCTAACAAGAAAGAGCCTCCTGAGTGCAGGCTGGGATTGTCTTTCCCAAGAAGATGAGCTAGGTAAGTAAAGAATGACCTAAAGTGAGTAATCCTCACAGCCTAAACCATCTCACAGAACCTACCTTTTTGAGTTCGCTACCTGGGGGAAGGGCAGAATTGGACAGAGAGGTCAAGGGAAGCTGAAAGAAGGGTGAGTATCAGTCAAGATCACTCCTGTCACACAACTGGCAGAGTTCAGGACCCCCCTCACAAACTGAAGGTTACAGTGTTCCCTGGAGTCAGTTTAATAAATAAGAAAGTGATGAGTATTCAAGTGTTTGAAGCATGAAGACATTTTTATGGATCTATTTTCTGAAATCCTGAAGATTTTTTCCCCCTTCACTAACCTTGTCAGGCTCCTTGTTGGCAGTGCCAAGGTCAACTCAAATAGCCTGAGCAAAAAAAAAAAAATCCACCTCATCCTCCCATCTCTTAAGTAAAGGATTTTCTCTTTTCTATTTGCTTTAATTGTGAAGAAAGAAATGCAACATAAGCAATGTAAAAAAAAATTGAGTCTTGCCATATAAGAACCCAGAGCAAAATATCTGAGAAAGGTTACACCTCTTTAAGGATGCAAATTGATAATGGAGCTTTATATCAAAACAACAGAGCACTGTTAATTTTTTAAAAGGTGCAAATTGCTAATCTTACTTAAGGCTTCCCCCCCCCCCTCCATTGCTTATTAAGAACCCAGAGCACAGAAATTTTACACAAAATAAACTCTTAAAAATAAGAAAACTGATCAACATAAGCTGCACTGGAAGACTCATTTGGATCTCCTAAGATCCACTGAGACTTGTTGAAATGGTGAGATTTACTATTATCTGTCTGGGTAGTATGCCTCAAAGGCACAGAAACTCCCACAATGAGAAGGCAGCACACTCAGAACTTGGCCTCTTCCAACCAAACATTAGAGGAGTGGGGTAGGGGGATAGGAAACCAGAAAAGAAAATTATTGAGCTTGATCTAACTCTCCAAAAGAGGAAAGGAATTTGGAGTCTCAAAAACCCAAGTCTAACCTGAGACGAACTATTTGACCCCTGCTCTGCCCTCCCAAATTGTTAATTATTACCCATGCAAACTTAGGCAGAACACTTCATGTATACCGGCCTCAGAAATAGGACTAATGAGTAGATGTTGAAAATACAAAAATTGGAGGGGGGGAGGTAGAGGAGGAATGGAGATGATATCTTTATTCTCTGTCTGAGACGACTAGATGGTGCAGAGAATAGAACACTAGACTTGAAGCCAGGAAGACTTAAGTTCAAATCTAGACTTAGACACTTACTACCCGTATGACCCTTAGACAAGTCACTTAACCTCTATCTACCTCAGTCTCTTCATCTGTAGGAAGGAGATGATAATAATAGCACCTGTCTCTGAGGGTTGTTGTGAGGATAAAATGAAATGACATTTGTAAACTGCTTCGCAAACCCTGAAGTGCTATGTAAATATTTGTTGTTATTATTGACAATTTGCAGGCAAGAGAAGACAAGGGGAGGGAAGAGAAGAGGAGGGGAGAGAAGAAAAGAGGAGGGGAGGGGAAGGGAGAGAAAAGACTTATCTGTATTTTCCCTGTTGTTCCTGAGATGTAGAGAAAAATGCTGCCCAAGGAGGAGGGTTGGAGAGACTTTTGCCAATATTAAGTTCCATTGCCTTTCCTTAAAAGAGCATAACATTACTTCAGCTGAAAGCATCGACTAAATCTGAAGTTGGAAGTGATAAATACTACAGTTGCTGTCAAGCAAACTCAGCTGAGAAGAAAAACAGCTTATAATCAGAGCATCAGAGAAGGAGGCCAACAGATTGATTCATCCCACTGAGACACTGGCTGTTGAGGTATAAATACAACAGATTATGCATCAGTTCACCCGGGAAGTGTAGATTGTGGCAGCTGACCTCCCTCTGGGGAAAACTTAACTTACCACTGTAGAAGCACGTCACGGGGAATCGAGCCACAGAGGGAAACAGTGTCTTCCCCTCAGGTATAGGTGTTGAGGAGAAGAAGGATAGGAAGTGGGAGCCACTAGTTGCTACATAGTGGGTTGGCTTTCACCAAACCAGGAGGTATTGTGAAGTTAAAAACTAAAACCATATAGGTCCTCAGGTATCATCTTGTCCAAACCCATTATTTTAAAAATGAGGAAACTGAGACCCAGACAGATGAAGTAACTTTAGGAGATCATGCAGGAAACGTGTAGTAGAACTGGGATTCAAGATCACATCTTTTAGCTCAAAATCTGGTGCTCTGACCATTATGCCACAGCTGCCTCTCTCCACTGGTGGATTAGCTGGAAAAATAGCATTCCAGTTTGGTTCTTCTGCCATTCAATATACTTTAAGTCATCTTCTCCTTTCCCCACATCTCAAATCTGTCTTTGTCTGGGGAATGCAAACTAACTGTATTATTAGCCTGAGTAAAACATAATTTAGAAAGTAAATCTGCTGCCAAAAAATCATTTAAGGTAAATTAAATACAAATGACCTTCAAGTTATCCACTGTTTAACACTATCCAACAAGTTTCCTCCTCCATTAGCATGAATAACCAGTAGCTGAGTGTGGATCTAGAGGAAAATTTCAGGGGGTAGAAAGAAAATTAACCCAGTGATGCCACTGCCTTTATGAAAATTTCCTGGAATTAGAGGCAAAAAGGTGGGTTTCTATATTTCTGTATGACCATTCCCAAAGGATCTCTGGGGATGAAGATGGGAAGGTCTCCTGGCTGCTCTTTGCATGTGCATTACTCAGTCTGCTCAACTTCAGAATCGTGAAGGTGGAACTTTTCAAAGATCTCCAAGCAACTGTTGTTAATTACTGAGCAAGATAGCCTTTAAAAAGGAGAGTTATGGTAATGGCACTATTTCCACATTTTAATTAGATTTCTTTGGATCAATGGCATCAAATTCTGAACTCCTCAGAAAACTATACAACCAGAGAGAGAATAACTACACAATCCAAAAGGGACTTAAGGAATGCATCAATGGAAGGCAGTAACTCTTGGCATACTGTACTCTAAACTCGGTTCTCCAAATTTTAAGAATCTTACAAAATATCTTTATCGTCTTTGTGAATATGGGACATTAAAGACATATGGATCAAAGAATAGCATGGCATAATAAAAGAAGTATTATTTTTGCTAATAGGAAACCTGGATTCAAATCTCAGCTCTGCTACTCTTGTGATTTGGGACAAGTCAATCAAACTCTTCCAAGCCACATTTGTTAAATGACTAAATTGGACAAAGTTTGTTCAAAGTTCCCTTCAATTTCTGTGCCCTTATGATCCTACCATTTAAATAAGGAGATTTTTTATTTGGAGATTCCTTTTGGCATCAACAATACCTTCTCTCAGAGTTCCCACTCCCAAATAATTTCTCTAGTCCTGCAGTGAGACAGCCTCTTGCTAAGATCTTGCTAGACATCACATGCCTTAATGCGTGTCAGAGTGAGTCATTGTTTGAAGGTAAGGAAAGCACTGGAGGCGGGTGAGTTGCTAAGTAGTTTGAGGAATCTGCAGTTCTCACTGGTGAGGCAGGTAGGAAACTACCAGTCCAGAGGATCCATCTATAAAATAAAAGTAAAGCTACCTCACAGAGATGAAATTAGCAAGGGTTTGATGCTAAAACTTGTGCTGAATTTATGGCATCTTCTGGAAATAAGTCTTTTAAAATCGACAGAATTTCACCAGAGTAGTGACAAGTGAGATATAACCAGAGGGCTCTCCCAGAATGCCAACACATAGGAGAAAAATGCTTCCTTCCCATGAAAGCTCCTGAGCTCACTGACCCTGTACTACATGGTACTGCTGCCTAAGGTTCCTACCATTCTCCTGGAGCTCATCTTCCCCGTATGCCACATACTTATCTTCTGCCTCACCTTGCCTTCTCCTGGGAATTAGTGAAAAGGTTTCCATCTGCAATCTGCGTTGGTGATAGGACTCCACACTGTCACTGGAGCTGATTTGTATCATTCCCCATTCTCTCTATTGGAAGGAAAGAAAATAAGCATTTATATAGTGCCTACTATGTTCCCAGTGATGTGCTAAGTGGCTTTTACAAATAATATCTCATTTGATCCTCATAACAGCCCTATCAGGTAAGTGCTATTATTGTCCCCATTTTACAGTTGAAGAAACTGAGGCAAACAGACATTAAGTGATGTGCCCAGGATCACACAGCTAGTAAGAATCTGAGGCTGAATTTTAACTCAGGTCTTCAAGCCCAGCATTCTATCCATTGCACCTATTTATTCTATCAACATTCTATCCACTAGCTGCCTCACCTATTGCTGATTAAAAGCAGTAACTAAAAATAAGTCAGGAAATGCTATTTAGTTTCTCAGAGTATCAGCAGGGAGCAGAGTCCAGGCTCACTAAAGTCACAACCTTCTTCATCATTGATAGACAAGTAAGGAAGTCAAATACAATCCTTTAGAACCCTAGTCTTGAAAGAAGCAGGAAGTAAAAATTTTCCTAATTTTTATACGAGCCGAAGGGTAGAAAGTGGCAGCTAGGTGGTGCCATACTGCACAGAATGCCAGTTCTGTAGTAAGTCAGACTCATCTTCCTGAGTTCAAATCTGGCACTTATAAGCTAGGTGACACTGGGCAAGTCACTTAAATCTCTGTCTGCCTCAGTTTCCTGAACTATAAAATGGGAATAATAATAGCATCTACCTCCCAGGGTTGTTGTGAGGATCAAATGAGATATTTGTGAAGCACTTAGTACAGTTCCTAGTACATAATAGGCAGTTAATAAATTCTTGTTTCCTTCCTTCCATATGCCAGAGACAAAGACAGCCTTTCTCTGTAGATGACTGCTTGGATAAATACAGCTCCTGCCTTTAACCATAAAAACGCCACTCCCCTTTCATCTTTTGTGTATGTTTTGTTTTGTTTTTAATTTCATTCCCCCCACAATCCTCCACCCAAGATCTACCCAGTGGGCTAGAGGTCACCTTATTGTCTCAGCCAGAACTCATAAACTCAAAGACACACAGATCTAGAACTGGAAAGAACGTCAGAGGTCACCCAGTCCAATATCCTCATTTTTGTGGGTTGTTCAGTCACATCCAACTCTTTGTGACCCCACATGGGGTTTTCTTGGCAAAGACACTGGAACGGTTTGCCATTTTCTTAACCAGCTCATTTTACAGGTGAGGAAACTGAGGCAAACAGGATTAAGTGACTTGCCCAGGGTCACACAGCTAATAAATGTCTGAAGCCAACTTTTAACACAGGACGATGAATCTGCCTGTCTCCAGGCCCAGTACTCTAAGCACTATGGCATCACCTAGCTGCCCCTTCTTCATTTTAAATAGAAGGAACATGAGGCCCAATGTGGGTATGACTTACCCACAGTCACACAGGTAATAAGATACAGAGACAGAACTCAAAAAAAGTCCTCAGACTCTGGTCCTAGCATCCTTGCTACCGTACTATGCTGGCCCAAATCTTTTCTTTTGCCCCCTTGAGTTCCTATCCCGTATTACATGTATCTGTATTTGTATTGTGTCCTCATGCACATCCCTAGAAATATAAGCGTCTTGAGGGGAGAGACTTTGACTTCTGTCTTTGTGGCCTCACCTTCTAGAATGGTGCCTAGCACATAGTACCTGTTTAATAAATATTTCTTGAACCACTTGGGATGAGATTGAATGATTTGGAGCTAGGTACAGTAGTCAGTGGGAAAATCTTCTTTATATTAGAGTGATTATTGAGCCTTCCAAAGTGGTCTGGCCCGAGTACCATGAAAAACCCACCCTTTGACTTGTGTCTGATCCCATCTTCACATAGCATTAGCTTATGAAATTCCATCCACTCTGTACACCTTTGTCTAGGCTGTGGCCCTAACCACCATCCATGACTGAACTGCCTTCCTCTTGGAATCTCTAGGTCTCTTCAAATAAAGGGCTACCTCCTACGAGAGGTCTTTCCTGATTCTCCCCATTTTTAGCACTTTCCTGGCCCACAGATTTCTTTGTATATGTTTTGCATTTATTTATCTCTATAAAAAAGATCAGAGAATTGGAGCTAGAGGTGCCCTCATGTTGTTTCCCTCCAGTAGAATGTAGTAAGCTCTTGGAATACAGGGACTTACATTTCTGTCTCTGCTTCCATGGTACCTAACAAAGAACCTACTGCAGAGCATGGCTTCCTGAATTAAATTGAGAACAGCAAAGATTGCACAATCTAACAGGGGTCATGAAGCTGGAAATCAGGGCACCTGGGTTCCCTCGGCTAGACTACCACTACCAATTTGCTCTGCAACTTGGAGAAAGTGACTAACTACATGCCTCAGTTTCTCAATATAGAAAACTAGAAACTGGAACAAAGCTTGAGGCTGCCCTCCAGCCCAGACAATATCATCAGTTAGAATCCCCAGCAGCTGAGCTATCCGCTCTTCCAGCTACACCAATCCCAATATAGCCTTATGTCAGGATAGTGCTTAGAAAAGATAATAGCCCTCTCTGAGTAAGAGAGTATTTGAAGGGCATCCTGAGAGACACAGATGGATTTAAATGCATGGGAAACTGATGGATATGTGTTGAAATCTGTTTTTATTCATTCAGAAAGAATGTAGCCAGTGTTTACTTTGTCCTCAAGACTGTTCTAGATGCCGTGAGTATTTCTTTAGGGAAAAACAAAAAGATACAGTCTGGTCCCTGCCCTCTGGGAGCTTCAAGGCTCATTGGGAAGGCCACACATGAAACAGGTGGATGACAGGAGGTAACACATGATTAAGCACTCAAATGAGAGAAATAGATCATAAGTGCTGAATCCATGAAAGTGCTGAAGGATGGGCAGCAGCATTCAGCATAAGCTTTGGAAGGAAGTTAGGCTTTACACACTAGGGAGAGACCAGGCAGAACTCAGCTAGCATTGAGAGGCTTTATGGTATCATAGCAAAACACCAGACCTGGGGCAAGAGAGATCTGAATTCTAACCCTGGCTCTGACGTTGATCACCTGTGGAACTCTGGGCAGAATTTTGAATGAATCAATCAGCAATAATTTACTATGTTGTTCTTATTGAAGATTCATGTACTTTTAATTAATCAACCCTTCAAGGTCAGTTTATTCTGCCTTAGTACTGGGATAAGTGGGGGAGGATAAGCATTTTATAGTGCCTACTATGTGCCAGGCATTGTTCTAAGTGCTTTTACAAATATCATCTCATTTGATCCTCACAACAACGCTATGAAGTAGGTGTACAGTGGAGGAAACTGAGGCAGACAGAAGTTAAGTGACTTACCTAAGGTCACACAGCTAGTAACTGAGGTCAGATTTGAACTCAGGTCTTTCTGACTCCATTTTCCTATCCACTGCACCACCTAGCTGCCAATAGGCAGACTGTGATATAAAATGTGGGACAGCTAGGTGGTACAGTGAATAAAGCTCTGGGTCTGGAGCCAGAAAAAGCTCAGTTCAAATCCAACCTCAGACACTTACTAGCTGTGTGACCCTGGGCAAAACACTTAAGCCTGTTTGCCTCAGTTTCCTCATCTGTAAAATGAGCCAAAGGAAATGGCAAACCAAACCACTCCAGTATCTTTGCCAAGAAAACTCCAAATAGGGTCACCCAGAGTTGGATACAACTAGAACAACTAAACAGCAAAAATATAAAATGTGAGCATCTTGAGGGCTGGGAGGCTCTTTCGTTTGGGTCTTCCCATTCCAATACCTAGCACAGTGCTTGACACATGTGAAAGCTTGTTGATTGAGTTTAAGTTGAAATGATAATGAGAAACCTGGTGCCTACCTATACCTGATTATGGGAAGAATCTATCACAGGTTCATAGATTCTGAGCTTAGAAAAGACATTTGGGACCATTCGATCCATAACCCCCTTTGCATTTGTAAGCCTTAAATTGCTATAAAGAGGTGAACTATTGCTATACCAGATTTTAGCCTCTATCTATTTTGATGCTAACCTTTTTTGTTTTTGTTTTTTGGTGAGGTAATTAGGGTTAAGTTACTTGCCCAGTGTCACATAGTAAGTGTCAAATGTCTTAGGCAGATTTGAACTCAGGTCCTCCTGACTCCAATGCCAGAGCTCTACCCACCGTGCCCCTTGATGCTAACCTTCTAACCACAGAATAGTAATTTGGTTTTCCTACTCCCAAGTATAGTGCTTAGCTGTGCCAGAGAAGGCCAGTCTGCTATGTGTTCCTCCCTGGCCAAGGCAGGGCAACAGGTCTCCCACTTCCCTGGTCCCAGTGGTGCAGCATCCCAAGGGAAGAAAGAGGATACTGAAGCTATGGATGCTTCCTGTAACCTTCTGAAAGAGAAGGCCATCGAGGCAAAGTCAGACAGGAAAGTCAGATGCCAGATGCACAGATGAAGAAGGGATGGGCAGAGGCAGAGAGGGTTTCCGAGAGAAAACCAGAAGGGAAGCTAGATGTGACAGATGAGGAAGAGTTTGGATGGAGGGGAAAAGCCAACCCAAGTGAGAGATCCATGAAGATGAGGGAAAGTTAGAGCTGGTGAAAGAAGAACAAAACAGCACCATGACTGTGGAGAAGAAAAAGGAAGCTCAGGAAACTAATAAGAACCAATTAGAGAGAAAGTGAAAAGACTTAGTCAAGGAGGATGGTGTCAAAAAGTAAATGAAGTGGAAATTTTTTTAAAGTGTTAAACTCTATCCAAAAACAGTATGAGGGAGGATTTTCACACTGTGAATCTTAAAAAGAGTGAGGAATAGATGTAACAAGTCTTTTGCTTGTGTTTATATGGTAATAAAACAATGGTAAATCATAATTAAAGCACTTTACCAGCACTAATTAAGGTAGGTAGGTCAATATTATTGGCCTGGTGTGTTTTTTAAGGAAGAAAAAAACCTTGGAGCCAAGGAGATTAAGTGACTGAACAGGATCACACAGAGACTGCGTTTCTCCAGAAATGATCTATGTAAGCTGTGTTGGAGAGGAAAATTGGGTTTGAAACAGAAATTTCTCAAAACCAAGAGAGAAGAAAAATCTAAGCTAGGAAGAGAACAAAGAGGAGTCTGTGGGAGTCTCCACCTTCCTTGGGAGGTACGCTTAAAATGACCTCCATGCTTACCCCGAGTTCAACACATGGGCTTGGCATGGCCATGAATAAAGGCAAAGAAAGGGGGATGGTCTCACTCCACATCAGGCAGAAGGCACATCCAGGAGGTAGGGACAGAGAGATGTGAATGGCCAAAATATGTTGGGGAAAGTCAAAGTGTGAGATAAAGGACCAAGTGGGTAAATGAAGATGTCATCATTGCTATCTGCTCTCCTCAACATCTTTGCTGCTGCCTTCAAGAGCAACACACTCCACAACATATGGCAAAGCTTCTCTTACCCTGGAACACTATACTTGGATCCTGAATCAAGAATTGAACTGTACTAGCACACCATATGAAGGATAAAAACATTTCCCTTGTAAGTACTTAGCTAAATTTAAGAGGTGGCACTTTTAAAATTAGGTAGCCAAGACCTCATTCCAGTTTTTTTCCATATTTAAAAGGAGCAAAAGAGAGAGAGAGAGAGAGAGAGAGAGAGAGAGAGAGAGAGAGAGAGAGAGAGAGAGAGCTGGTTCTCAACACCTCTATACTTCATTGCTGTTCAATTGTTTCAGTCATGTCTAACTCTTCATGACCCCACTGGGGGTTTTCTTGGCAAAGACAGTCAAGTGGTTTGCCATTTCCTTCTTCAGCTCAATTCATAAATGGGAAAACTGAGACAAAGAGAATCAAGTGACTTGTCTGGGGTCATGTAGTTGTTAAGTGTCTGAGGCCAAATTTGTACTCACAGGGTCTTCCTGACCAGGCCCAGAACTCTATCCACTGCAACACCTACACTTCATAGGATCACAAATTTAGTACTGAAAGAAACTTTAGATACAGTAGCTCTTAACTTGGGGGCTGTAAGCTTGTTTTATTTTTTCAATATTTTAATAATCGTATTCCCACTTATTATTATATATTATAAACATGTCCCACAAAGGAGTTGATCTCCTTTGTAATTCTGTGAATTTTGTTTTATACATTTAAACACTTTATTCTGATAAGAGGTCCGTAGGATTTACCAGACTGCCAAAGGGTCCATTATACAAAAGCCCTAGAAGTCATTGAGCCTAGTCTCTAAATTTTACAAATAAAGAAACTGAGGCCTAGCAAGGTTAAATGACTTGCCCAGGCTCACACAACCAGTAAGTGGCTGAGGTAGGATTAGAACCCAGATTTTCCTGACTTCAAGTTTATCAATCTATCCACTATACTCTATAAATTCTAAAAGGGCATACACATGTTATCTCCACTGATAGAATGCAAGTTCCTTGAGGGCAAGTATCATTTCATTTTATTTTTATACCCCTAGCACCTGGGGGCTGGTGCAAAGTAGGTATTTAATAAATGCTGGTTTATTGATTACAGTTTTGTTATTTGTTGAGAGACAATTCTTCAGTTCTTTCAGGGATCTGTGATTTCTTTAGTGTAGGTCCTTCCCACAAATCATAGTTCCTCTATGAATTAGTAGAAGGTCTTTGAAAGCAACCAAACTCTCATAGGCAAAATATTCATCTCCCCAAAACCAGTTTGGTGATGATCCCCTCCCCAAAGTTAGCTGGGTAGGCCTTTGGACAACAGATAGAGTAGAACATTCAACATCAGTGCTTAAAGCCGGTGCATAAAGCGTTTCTAGCTCCAAAGATCCTTGGAAGCTCTTCCAGCCCACTCCCTACCACAATGAAGCATGAAAGCAGGATTTGAGTGGATGTTAAAGCCGATTATTTTCCAATCATTTTTTTTATTTTCCAGAAAACATTCATGTCTATGCTATTTCTAAATTGTCTGTTCTCTTAATCCCGTTGCTGACAAATTATAATAAATTCCAGCCATTGTATAGCACGTTGAAAATATGCTTAGCCACTCCTTCATCGAAGGGATTGGACCGTGATTGGAGGTGAGTGCATACAGTTCAAAGTAGCCACCCCTAGATGGCACTTTTTCCTTATGTAGTACATATCACAGCTCTTTGGTGGGAGGGTTTTCATGGGAATCAAGTGGATTGCATACAATCTCTATAGACTGGAAGGAATGGAGGGATCTCATTGGCCAATTAGTCCAAACCTTTCTTCCAAGAGAATCTACTCTAAAACATGACAAATAATCATGGATGACAAATGGTCATCCAAGCTCTACTTGAAGACCTCCAGCAGTGGGGATCTTCCAACCTACCAACACAGACCATCCCATTTTTTAATCTCTTTTTCCTTTTCTTGAGCTGATATTTGTCTCTCTGTCACTCCCATCCGTTACTCTTCCTTTTTCATCCCTGGGATCAAACTGAGCAAATTAAATTAAATTAACTCTTTCCTCCCTCTTCCCCAAGACAGCCTTTCAAATACATGATGGGATTCAATAAGCATCATGAAGCATCTTTTGTTTGTCAGGTAGAGTTGTTATTGTTGTTGTTGAAATTTATAAAAATATGAATATATACTATGTAAATATAAAAATATAAAAAGGCATACAAAATAGATGTGAAGCAAAAGAGATATTACAGTGTAGAGAACTAGCCCTATGGCCAGGAAGAGCTGGGTTCAAGTTCTGCCTCTGACACAATGGGCCATGTGACCCTGGGCAAATCACTTCACTTCAGTTTATGGTTTTAGAGAGTTTCCTATAAATTGAAGAGCAGGTACCAATCTGCATTGGTGGAGTGAGTTTTCTCCCTGGAAGTTCCCTATACCAATGAAACCACAGAACCAGGCCATCCCCCTTCCTCCATAAAAAAATACCAATGGGCCAAGAGATCATTAACAATTAGAAGTAAAAAAAAAATTAGATGCGATCAAGAAAGCATCTAAGAAGGAGGCAATTGTTGGAAGTGAGCTTTGAATACAACTAGGGATTCCAAGAGGTGGTTCTTGTGTCCTCCCTATGTTTCCTTTCTCCATGGCAAACATCCATGAGATATTTCATTATATCCTCCTATGCTTTGGTATTGAGTCCCCTCATTTGTCTTGTGATCTTCCCCTGTATTTGCTACAACTTGTCAGTGTTGTTTCAAAAACACCAAAGTATTACAGAGGGCACTGTCTCCAATCCCAGTACCCATCTTCTCCCCCTTCATTGTTTCTGAAGTGGAAATGCTTGATTCTCTACTATTCTCATTGTGGCGGGCCTTGCAATCTGTTTTCAGTTTTCCTTTGATCAGGATGAGGGGCCGAGAATATAATCTGTGCTGGAGATTCCTAAGTGATTCATACAGGCAACATGGGTGGAGCAGGGTAGAGAGTACAAGGCCTGGAGTCAAAAAGATCTGAATTTAAATACAGGCTCAAACACTAGCTAGGTGACTTTGGGCAAGTCACTTCACTTCTTCCAGCCTCAGTTTCCTCAATTGTAAGATGGGAATAATGATATTACCTAGATATCTTTAATCTGCAATTAACAGATTTCTGCCAGTACCTATAGTACCTAATGGTAATGTCCTCAACTACTACCTATAAAGAGGTCATCTGCAGAAATACAGCTTCCAGATACTTTTCACCTCTTCTTTTCTTCTTTTTGTTCTTACCGCAGATCACATTCAGAATCTGTCAGCTCCCATCATCAACATATTAACTCTTTCCTTTGCTTCTATCTTCTACCCAGTATGCTTTGCTATACTCTTAGGGAAAAGGAATGGCCAAGGGTAAGGCTCATCCAAGGGTATGCCAACACACCGAGATCCACATAGGGCCCATGTTCTATATACACCTAGGCAACAAAATAAGTAATTTTTTGAATGAATGAAGAGCATATTCATCAGAATAAATTAAGGCAATAGATGAGATTTGAACTTAAACCCTATACATTTTCCGTAAGAATGGCTAACTTCGGATTTCCCTTTCCCCAAAGCACTATTCATTTGGCAAAACCTATTTTCCTATATGACAGAATTTGCATTGGGCAGAGAATGAATTGTTTTCAGTCTGCAGTGAAAGCAGTGAAAAGGCGAGTTTTTTTCCCAGCTTTGTGCATAGATGAGGTGTCAAGACAATTTAGTATTGAAACATTCTTTAAGGGGTAGGAGCCAAAAAGAGCAAATAAATCATCCCTAGCATGGATGCAACTCACCAAAAGCAAGAGGATCTTAATTTATTTTTCCCACTGAAAATAAATATACACACAGGATTAGATGCTTCAGTGTCATCCAACCCACCTGCTTCAATGCCATGTATGGTTTTAAAGCATTAGCAACCATCCCATCCTGACCATATCCTAAACCCAACAGATGCTCCACAGCCAACGACATTACAGGCAAAAGAAAAAAGCTCCAGCAACCAAGAGATGCTTGGAGAAGAGAATATATGCTTGTTGGATTGAAGAAAGAGAGAAACAAAAATATGCTTGTGGACAATGATGTCACCTGGGAGCCTCCTCATCCTCCCATGCTTCTCCCCACCACCACCTTTTACCTCCTGCTATACTGAGATATAAGAAGTGGAAGAAGATACTGAGAAATCCATAGAAAAAGAAAACATTTAGAGATTCTCTAATCAACTGATCTCCAAGCATTTATTTAGCACTAACAGTGTGCTAGGCACTGTGCTGGACACTAGAGATGCAACAAACATGAAACCGTCTCAGGCACAGCCTGTTCAAAGGCAAGGAGGTGGGTGATGTAGGATAGTGTTTGTGAAAAATGGAAAGGAAGTCAAGTGAGACTGTAATCTGATTCCATGTATCAAGAAAGGCGAGTAAATTGGAAAAGAGCCAGGCACGGTGGTATATGCCTGTAATGCCTGCTACTGGGGAGGCTGAGGCTGGCCGGCTGAGGTTGGTTTCCCAGCCACAAGACTCTCCCCTCTCTGGTCCATCCTCTACTCAATTGCCAAGCTGATCATCCTGAAGCACAGGTCTAACTATGCCATCCCCACCCTACCTACCCCAGTGTAGCCCTGTCACCTCCAAGATCAAATATAAAATCCTCTGCTTGTTATTCCAAACCTTTCACAACTTGTTCCTTCCACCTTTCCAGTTTTCTTAGACTTTATACTCTCCTCTCTCCCACAAAGTACACTGTGATCCTGTGACGTTAACCTCCTTGCTCTTCCTTGAACAAGGAACATTCAATCTCCTGCCTCCAAGCAGTCTCACTGGCTGCCCCCCGCCCCATGCCTACAATACTCTCCCTCCTCACCTCTGCCTCCTGGCTTCCATCTTCCTTCAAGTCCCAGATGAAATCCCATCTTCAACAGGAAGCCTTTCTCAGCCCTTCTTAATTCTAGTGCCTTCCCTCTGCTGACTATCTCCAATTTATCCTGTCTATATCCTGTTCGTACAGTTGTTTGCATGTTGTCTCCTCCATTAGACTGTGAGTTTCTTGAGAGCCGGAACTGTCTTAAATCTTTCTGTATAACCCCAGTGCTCAATACAGTGCTTGGCACTTAATAAATGCTTTTGACTGACTGATGGACTTGAGCTCAGGAGTTCATGTCTGCAATAGTTTTGGCATCAATATGGGAAGCCTCCAGGAGTAGGGGGAGAGGTTTTTGTGCTGCCTAAAGAGATCAGAAGCAGATAAAGTCCAACTTTCCATGACAATCAGCAGTGGAATTGGACCCTTGAGTGGCCACTGCACGTCTAGCCTGGATAAGACAAGGAGACCAAATCCTGATAGACAGACAGACAGATAGACAAATGAATGAATAGATGAATGAATGAACAACTAAGTGAATAAATAAAAGTATAGAAACATATAGGAAGTAACTTCAGAGTAACTAATGACTATCTGGCCTCTTGTTATGCTTAGCTGATTTTCCAAGTTGCCACCTCATCTCCTCCACCCACCGTTCTATGCTCTAACCACAGAAACTGGTAAATCTTTTTGAACCACAATTATAGGAAGAGTAAGAGTAGTAAAGTCCAACTCTAGGTAAAATTATGATGGAGAAAGGTTTATTTTCTGTACATCCATCCTCCACCCAACAACTGAGGCTTCTCTCTGGCTCCCCAACAATGGCCTAGTTCTAAATCTGCACTAAATCAATTTTTGCCATCAAAATTTACCTGTCCTGGGATGCTAACCCACAGGACTAGGGCAGTGAAAAGAACACTGGATTTGGGATAAAATGACCTGGGTCCCTACCAATTATGATGTCAATGACCTAGGGCAAGTTGCTTTGCCACTCTTGTCCTCAGTTTCCTTATCTGTAAAATGTGGGGTTCAGCTGAATAAGTACTAAGGTTCCCCCTCAGCTCTACTCAATGATGACCTTGTAACCTTTGCTAGGTTCGATGGACTAATCTGGTCAGCTAATCCTAGCAAAGATCTTCTTTTGGGCAGCCAGAGATTCCAAACTCAAAAGAGTCATCTTGTTTAACTCTTTCATTTTATGGGTGAGGAAATGTGCCCAAGAACCCCCAGCTAGTAGTAAGCAGCAGAACTGGGAGTTAATGGGTGATAATGCCTTAATGTCTTACCCGTGTGGAAAGAATATTGGTGTCTACATCAGAGGAAAATGGATTCACTTCCCAATTTCTATAGTTCTTTCCTGTGAGACTTTAGATGAGCCTCTTACCCTCTATGAACTTCAATTTCCTCATCTATAAAATGAGGGGGGTGAATTAGATAACTCTAGGGTCCCTTGAAACTCTAGATTTATGATTCATGACCCTATGTTCACTTGAGATAGGAGGAGAGGGAAGTATCTTTGTACCTTTGAACTACATAACTTCTCATCTTTCCTCCCATATTTTGTTTCCACATAAGTGTGAAGTGATGAAATAAAAGATGGGAGTTTTTTGGTCCTTTCGCTGACCTGACTCTTCCCAAGCACTCTCTATTTGCCTCCTTATTTAAAGATGGAAAAATAAGTCTTTTTTCCTACTTGCATTCACAAACTGAGCAGTAAACCAGAAATAATGGAAAATTAAATAATGAGAAGTCAGGCTTCTTCAGGATGTGGTACCTCTTGTATTTCTCCTATGTCTCAACCCAGTGCCATGTGCTTCTTCTGAAATTCTACTTCCAAGAATTACAATATAATTCCAGAATTACAGAGGCATTACTGGAAAAGTTTACAAAGACACTTCTCCCTCCTCTCATCACAAAGTACCATAGGATTGTGGATCACAGAAGGATCATAAGTTTGAACTGAAAGGGATCTTAGAGGCCATTCAATCCAATTTCCTCATTTTACAGATAAGAAAACTGAGGCCTAGAGAAAGTAAGTTACTTACCCAAGGTCACACAGAGAGAAAGTGGAAGAGTTGGGATTCAAAGTTAGACTAATAAGACCATAGGTTTAGAGCTAGAAGGGACCTTAGAAGTCATTAAATCAAAATTTCTCATTCTTCAGATGAGGAAACTGAGGCACAGAGCAGTTACATGCCTTGCCCATGGTCACAAAATTAATAAGTGTCTGAGACAAGATTTGAACTCAGGTTTTGCTGACTCCATATCTACACCTCTTTCTACTGTACCATGCTATCTCACAGTACTTAGGGCCCCAAGGTTTTCCCCACAAGATAGTCTTCTACCTAGGTCAGGGGTTCTTGACCTGGGGTCTGTGAACTAAATTTTAATATAATTGATTTCCTGTATAATCCTGTGTATTTTATTTTATGCATTCAGAAACATGATTCTGAGAAAGTATCTTTAGTAGACACTGACAAAGGAGTTTAGGACACAGAGAAAGAGCTAAGAACCTCTTGACTAAGGGTTGTTATAAAATAAGATTTCCTTTTAACACTTATGAAGCATAAAACTAAGCATGCCATCAAGCAAACACTACAATATCTCCCTCTTCCTGAATCGGCAGGGAAATTTTAGAATAGATAATATTAGAAAGTACTCTAAAGCAAGCTGAAATATATAGAAAAGACAGAGGCCAAAGGGAAGGAGGAGGAGAAGGTGAAGAAGGAAGGGTGTTAGGAGAAAGAGGAGGAGGAGATGTAAGAAGAAAAGGAGAAGGAAGAGGAAGATGGATAACTAGCATTTATATAGCTCTTTATGGTTTGCAAAACACTTTACATGTGTTATCTCATTTGGTTCTCCCCATAACCCTACAAAGTAGGTGCTTTGATTATACTGATTAGGAAACAGAGAGGTTAAGTGAATTGCTAGGGTCTCACAGTTAGTAAACAGGATAAGAAATAGGATTTGAATTCAGGTCTTCCTGACTCCAACCCTGTCACTCTATTCACTGAGCCACCTAGCTAGTTGCCTGACCCCAGCAACAGATTATCTACTATCCAAGGACCAGCCAAGTATGGCTCACTGGGTTTCAAATACAGACTGAGAAACTTACAAGCTATGAGACCCTTGGCAAGTCATTCAATTTATTAAGCCCTTACTCTGTGACAAGCACTGTGGTAACCAGCACAAAGAATGAAACAATCCCTTCTTAGAATAAGAAATAAGGAAATTTGTTCCTAGCTGACAGAGTAGGATGTAGAAGTTAATGAGGAGTTCATAGCTAGCATCTCGTTCAGTACAGTCTTTTTACATGCAGAAAAAAAGCATTCTATCACCTCCATCAGGAACATGGCTATCTTTAGCCGTCTGGTTCTTCCTTAGAAATCAGGACATTCCAAAGAACTAATCATAGATCACCTAACATTCCGTTCTTCAGTCCCATATGGCCCCATCTTGGTGAGTTCTTAAGCATCTCAAACAGTGCCTAATATATAGTAGGCACTTAATAAATGACTTTCCATTCAGTCATTCCATGGGTTCCACTGTGACGACAGAAGACAGGTGGAAAGAGGGTCTGAGAGTGCTAAAAGTTCCCTCGTTTTAAGATCATCTACAATTCCTGAGCTGTGGGTATTTGGCATGAGCTGTCTTTGTCTTACAGACGATGAACAAAGATTAGTATGAAATCCAAATGAGCTAGGATGAATTGATTATGATGATCAGAAGTTTAAAGAATTTCCTCATTTTCATTATTTAGGATTACTTCCCTAAGATTGATCCCAGGTATAAGTCAAGGGCTTCAACAGCTGCCACTGTCCTTTCTGAACCAAAAATAAACTCAAGAGATTGACAGAGGGAGGCATGGAGGTGCTACCTTTAGATTCCAAAGTCAGACCCTGGAAATTTTAAAACAAAAACAAACAAAAAATCCCATCTCTACCCCCCCCCCATGTGTTCAAGCACCAAGCACTCTTCCTGGGAGTGGGGCACTTTATCTCAGCATCTGGGCCAAATTCCAAAACATAGAATTCCAAACTGGAGCAGACCCTTCCCTAATCCATATGCATGCAGCTCCTCACTGCCTGCCTCTTTGTATTCCTGTATGTTGCTAAACAGCTGCCATGTTGTTTCCCTAGAGAGGTGTTCCTTTATCTCCCTTACTTATCTCACAGGGCTGTTGGGAGGCTTAATTAATTAATGTTTCCTGAATGCTTTGAGGTATTCAGATGAAAAGTGCTAGGTGGAAGAGGGGAGGAGTACTATTAAATCCTGTACCTGGAGAAAAAAGCTTCCCACTGAGCCTCATCTCCTAGCGACCACAGGACTCTCAGGGGCTGTGTGTGTCACCTAGGACTCTCAGATGGCCCTGGATTTTTGTCACTGCCATCATGTCATCCCATCACCTGACAAGTGACAGAGTAATCAAAATGTCCCATGGAATTAGGAAAGGCTACTCCAGTGCATCTCTGGTGCTAGAGGGAGAAAAGGGTAAGATGGGTTCTGGAGCACATAATGACCTTGACTGAATCCACAGTTGGCACGGGGACTTTATTTTGCCATCAAAAAAATCCAGACACAAGGAAGAGGAATAGCAGAATTAGAAAGGGAACCAATACACAGAGGGAGGATAGGCAGGGGGGAGTGAGGGAAGTGTGGAGGAGGAAGCATGATAATATGATAGGGAAGAATGTGAGGAAGAAAACCAAGTTAAGAGATTAGCACATTGAGTCCACACCTCTCTTGTGAGTGTGTACAGGCACGCACGTATGCACATGCGCTCTGGATGGGGAAGAACTTGCTTCAATATGCATAAGTTGTCACATTCTTGATACTGTCTGGCAAACACGGTCGTATGAAAGCTGTCATTGCATAGCTGATATTACAACCCAAAGCATCTGACTGTGATAAAAGTGGGCGTGGAAATCTGGTCATACATACATAAATACACGGCTTCTCCTTACCAGAGCATGTGGCAGGTGACTCTTTCAGTGAAAGATCATAGGTCTAGAACTAGAAAGGACTTCAAGGGGACATCAAGGCCAGACCACTCATTTTACACATGAGGAAACTGAGGCCCAGAGAGATTAAAGAACTTGCCAAAAATCCCAAAAGGAACAAGTACAATTGCCAACCATCAAGTCCAAATCGTCTGACTACACCTGAGTCCAACAGTCAAGTCAAGAGAAAGGGCTTAATATGTGTCAGGCACTGCGCTAAGCTCTGGGGAAATAAAGAAAGGCAAAAGCATTATTCCTGCTCTAAATGGGACTAAAATTCACCAGGATTTCCTTGACAAAGCTGCTTTCTGGCCTATCCACAGCATGAGAAGGACCCTTCCTTAAATAAGATTTTCCTAAAAGGAGACAAAGCTATCCTAAGATCTGATTGGCCCATCTTCCTTAATGCAGCTTCCTGATCACCAAAAGACCCAGCCACTTGGAGTCTATACCTCTCTGACTTGGTGGCTGTCATATGCCACACAAATAGCTGTGTCCTTCATCATATTCTGCCCTGATGACCAGATGCATTTCCACTGAGGGGGAAGCAGCCAAAGCAGCTAAGTGTCACTATATCCCTGTAGTGTTAGAGCAGAGTAAACCTTTTGTTAACTGTTCAATGATTTGGGAGTACCTCATTTCATCTCAACATCAAACCTGAACTAGGAGAGTGCTAATATAAGGGCACGAACAACATTTGGCACAGTTATAGCAGGTTGGGGTGAGATGAGACAGCCTCCTTATTCTCAGTCATAACTGAGAATAACTGGGAGAAGAGCCCTGTAGATAGGGAGGAGGGTCAGGTGATAAGATATCAGGTGGCAAGAGCCTTCCTGACCATGTATGGGTCATTTTCTCTATGGGACAGAGAGCAAGTTCCCATTCAGGCAGAAGGATTAGCTCAACAGGTGCTAAAAAAAAGCTTCCCAGAAGGGTGAAAAAACACCTAGTCTATAATTCCCTGTTTGTTGTTGACTTTTGTACATAAGTTGGACTACCAATGCATTTAGCTACTAGCGATAGAGCTCTCAGCTTTCAAGGACTAATTAGTGAAAGTGAAGGGAAAGCTAATGGAGCTGGTGGCTGCACAGATGAAGAGATCTCTATTAAAAGAGTGGGGACTTCTGGGCTCTAGCTAGGAACCCACCTTATGGTCTGTGACCCAGAAATTCCAGTTTTGGCTGAGATCAGAGTCATAAGACTAGAAAAGCAAATCAGATCCAGAGACTCCAGCTTCTTGGATAAGAACTCACTATTTATCAAAAACTGTTGGGAAAACTGGGAAATAGTGTGGCAGAAACTACACATAGACCAACACCTCATATCCCATATCAAGATAAGGTCAAAATGGGTACATGATTTAGACATAAGGGATAATACCATAGGCAAATTAGGAGAGCAAGGAATAGTTTACCTGTCAGATCTATGGAGAAGGGAAGAATTTATGACCAAATAAGAGATACAGAACATTATGAAATGCAAAATGGATAATTTTGATTATATGAAATTACATTAAAAAGGTTTTACACAAACAAAACCAATGCAACCAAAATTAGAAGGCAAGCAGCAAGCTGGGAAACAATTTTTACAGCCAGTGTCTCTGATAAAGGCCTCATTTCTAAAATGTATAGAGAACCAAGTCAAATTTATAAGAATACAAGCAAATGCGTTGCTGTGTACAATGTTCTCCTTATTCTCACTTCACTCCGCATCAGTTCATGTAAGGCTTTCCAGATTTTTCCGAAATCAGCCTGCTCGTCATTTCTTATGGAACAATAGTATTCCATTACATTCATATATCACAACTTGATCAGTCAGTCCCCGATTGATAAATGGTCAAAGGATGTGAACAGGCAGTTTTCAGATGAAGAAATTAAAGCTATCTATAATCGTATGAAAAAATGTTCTAAATCACTATTGATTGGCCAATACAACAGAAAAGGCAAATGATAAATTTTGGAGATGATGTGAGAAAATTGGAACATTAATGCATTGTTGGTAGAGCTGTGAATTGATCCAACCATTCTGGAGAGCAATTTGAAACTATGTCCAAAGGGCAAATCAAACTGTGCATATCCTTTCATCCAGCAATACCACTACTAGGGCTGTATCCCAAAGAGATCATAAAAAAGGGGAAAAGACCCACATGTACAAAAATATTCATAGCTCTTTTTGTAATGGCAAATAATTAAAAATTGAGGAAATGCCCATCAATTGGGAAATGGCTGACCAAGTTGTGCTATGTGAATATAATGAAATACTACTGTTCTATAAGAAATGGTGAGCAGGCTGATTTCAGAAAAACCTGAAAAGACTTACATGAACTGATGCTGAGTGAAGTGAGCAGAACTAGAGAACATTGTACACAGCACCAGCAACATTGTACAATGATTAACTATAATGGGCTTAGCTCTTCTCAGCAATGCAATGATCTGAGACAATTCCAAAATACTCACAATGGAAAATGCTAATCACATCCAGAGAAAGAATCATGCAATCTGAATGGAGATTAAAGCATACTATTTTCTCTCTCTTTTTTGTTTTTTTTTCCTTTCTCATCATTTTTCCTTTTTGTTCTTATTCTTCTTTCACAACATGACTAATGTGGAAATATTTTTAACATGAATGTACATATATAACCTTGAAAAAAAAGAAAAGGAGAGGAGATCAGACATGCAATAGAAAGTTGGGAACTTCCACCCGTAGTAAGAAAGATGCAGGCTTATCCCATCACTGCTTCTGGGAGGTAGAGAGTGAGTTGTCAAAGATGATGCTGAGGTTGCAGGCCTGGATGACTGGGAGGATGGTGGTACCCTTGAAAGCAACAGGAAGTTGAGAAATTTTTTGGAGTAAAAGATGAGTTCTGGTTGGACATGTTGATTTTTAGATACCTACAAGATATTCAGTGCAATATGTCCAATGGGGAATTAGTAGTACGGGACTAAAGCTCAGGACAGAGACTAGGGCCAGATATATAGACATGGGAAGTACCTGTATAGAGTTAATCATTGAACCCATGAAGAGAGAAAGCAATCACCAAGTGAACTAAACTAATACAGAGAGGAAAGCAACCAAAGGTCAAAGACAGAGCCTTACAGCCATCCATTGTCAGTGGGCAACATGGATGAAGAATCAACAAAGGAGGCTAAGAAGGTGCCACCAGGCAAAAGGACAAAGGGATCAGTGCCACAAAAACTTAGAGAGAAGAAAATATCCTAGAGAAGAAGGTGATCAGTGTCAAAGGTGGCAGAAAAAACAAAAAGGATGAGGCCTGGAAAGAGGCCATTGGATTAGCAGATCTATCAACTGATCATTGAGAGATCATTGGTAACTTAGGAGAAATTGGCAAAGAAAGTGCCAATCTGCATTGATAGAGGAAGTTTATCACTGGGAATTTCTAGCATGGAGATATGTATGTGTGAGTGAGTGTGTGTATGTGTGGTCATACATATATGTATGCTAACACATGGTCCAAAAGTATCTATTAAGGTAATAAGTATATAAAAATAAAACAAATACTATGTGGCCCAAAAATATATATAATAGAACGTAAAATATATAAGCAAATATGTGTTGCCTTAATATTTTTGTACTATATGCATATATGCATATCGCATTGTGTTTATGTGGTGTGGATATGTATATGTATGTGTGCATTTATATAACATTCACATGTGTGCATGTACATACATATGTGTGTATAACGTAAAAATCTATTCAGCCAATGCATATTAGCTTATTTTTTATGTTTTATTATACACATTTTGGAAGCAGGTTGATATATAATATAGAGACTATAAGAATATTATTCAATATAGAATATAAATTTCTTGAGTACAGGGGATCTTTTTTTATTGTTACATCCCTGGTGTCTTCTACTGTTCAAAAGACCAAGGATAGATGGATAGATGGATGGATGGATAGATAGATAGATAGATAGATAGATAGATAGATAGATAGATAGGAGAGAGAGAGAGAGAGAGAGAGAGAGAGAGAGAGAGAGAGAGAGAGAGAGAGAGAGAGAGAGAGAGAGAGAGAGAGAGAGAGGTGAACACACAGGTTTTTTGGACTAAGGAGATATATACATATACACACATACATACCCACACACATATATCACACACATACATATCTCCTTGATCCAAAAATGTTTGTGTACATGTGTATGTATAGCATATGCATATATATATGCACACATATATACATATATATCCTCAATCTTTTGAACAGTACAAGATACCAGAGATATAATGATTTTTTTTAAAAAGTAACAATCTCTTGTGCTCAAGAAACTTAGATTCTATAGGACACATACACAGACAAATACAACACGGGATAGGGTATAATGGGGCAAAGGAGAACTTTGAAACACCTGGGAAATTTTGAGAAGCCAGAAAACCCAGTGGGGGCTGATAAAAACAGGAGAGACTCTATGAATGAGGGGATCCATGTACAGAATATTCCCCTTGAAGGAGGCAGCACTGAGGACTTCTGACTGGGAACAGCCCTGGGTGGTGGAGGATGGGGAAGGGTCAGAAGGTACTACAGCCTAGAGGAAAACAACACAGAGACTTGGGGAATGAGGAAGAGATTAGGAAGACAGCAGGAGAGTCAGTCAGCCACCAAGCATTTATTAAGCACCTCCTATGTGGCAGGCACTGAGAAATGTGCCACCAATCAGGTCTTTTAGTGAAGCACAGTTGATATTTCTTTGTTCCATATTTGGGTTACTCCTTTTTACCACCACCAACTCCTGCTGAAAGAAAGATTCTTATTCATAGCTGGAGAACAAGAATTTTGTTTTCTCTAGATAATTTAGAAGTTCTTGATCTAAATTGCTGAGATTTGACATGGCCAACCAGGGATTTGAGTGTTTACAGGAGACGCCAATCCAAGAAGAGTCCAGTTTTGCTTGTTTGAACCTGTCCCCACATTGCAACGCACCACTCTGAGAATTTGGACTGCAAGAAACTGATGTGTGAAAGTTTGATTCCCATAGGGGTTGCCCTCATTTCCACAAGACCGCGTTAAAAAAGGCAAGCTATACCTGCACCCTCTTACCCCACCCTGCTTGTAAGATGCTATCTTCCCCTCCAGTGTAGGCACGTATACCTCTCACACGGTTTCAGACTTTTCCACAGCTGAGGTCTATCAGTCTTATGAGTATGGAAGTCACGTGAACAGAAGTGGGATTCCAGTCTTAAGTCATTGAAGGATGAACGTCGAACATTGATGGATGACATTGCTGACCTCGGAAGTCTGAGCATCTCAGCTTCTTGGACAAGGATTTTGCTTATACTTCAGCATTCCCTGTAGATCTTTCTCTAGGATTAAGGGAATAGAGACCACTGAAGTGAAATGCCCAACATATTGGAGATGATACTGAAGCACTAACACATAAGATTTTGTGGGGCTTTTTTTTCCCTCTCTGGTAACTCGCTCCAGTAAATCAGAAGACAGAAAAGGCCAAAAGCTTAGCATCTGGGGATTTTCTAATATTCTCAACAACAGCCCTCTTCCTCTAGAACATCATACTACCAAGTATTTTGTAAATCTTCATTTACCAGCTTCTTCAGCAAGCCATTCAGCTATCGGTCAACAAATTTTTTTTGGTTCTTAATGTATGTAGCAGCTCTGTGAGGTTGTCAGTTGTAAAATAATAATAATAATAATAATAATAATAATAATAATAATACCAATCTGCATTGATAAAAAACAAAAGTTACTTCCTGGAAGCACTTTACCTCTAAGAAATCATAGATCTAGGCAAGAAAAGAAAAAAATATGCATAGCACTGAGTGAAATATAAAGCATAATACATTGTTCTGTGGAGGGGAAGAAAATAGGCAGTCAGAAAACTTTGGACTCCAGTCCCAATTTTCCCCATTGATCAGCTGTGTGACCATGGGCAAGTTCCTTAACCTCTCTGAGACTTTTTCCTTTATGAAAATGACAATAATCCTTATTATCCTCCACCTTATGAAGTGATTGTGAGGATCAAAGAGAATGTGTGTAAAAACTAAATGCTTCATAACTGCAACAACAATAAGAGCTAGCATTTATATGTTGGCTTTAAGGTATAGAAAATACTTCACCTAGGTTACCTCATTTCCTTCTCACCAGAACCCTGGGAGGTAGGTGCTATTATTATCCCCATTTTACAGATGAGGAAACTGAGGCTGAGAGAGGTTAAAGGGACTGACTCAGGGCCACCTGATTACTACAACCTAGATTCAGGTCTTATTCCTGATAAGGGTCATTTCTGTGACCCATGGCAATTCACTTAACCTGCAAAACCCCCAGTAAACAACATGTCCGTATATACAGAATGAATACAACAGAAATGCGAGAGGATTGGGGATAGAGGGTGCTAGCACTAGGCCAGAAAAACCCTTGTGCAGAAGGTGGTATTTGATCGAGTCTTGAAGGAAGTAAGGAATTCTAGGAGATAGTGATAAGGAAGGAGGGCATTCAGATGTGAGGGATTGGCCAGCATAAAACCATGAAAATGAGAGAGAGAGGGCCAATTTGGCTTCATCACAGAGTATGTGAAAGGACGTGAGGTATATAATGAGGCTGGAAATAAAGGTTGGAGTCAGGTTGTGAAGGACTTAAAAGCCAAACCAAGGATTTTATATTTTTTTCCGGAAGGCAATAGGGAGCCACTAAGATGTATTGAGTAGGGGGAGCCAACCAGCAGGCTGATTAAAGGCTCAAAGCATCCTGCTGTCCCAAACTTCCCTAGCATATGGCCGACTACCAAGAAGTTCCAGGACTAAGTGAACAGGGCCTTGGTCCCCAGGGAACTCACTTGTCTCACTTCCCCTGGAATTGAGTGGGGAAATAGCTTCAACAGGATCAAGGCGGCACAGCATCCTTGGTGCAATAAAAAAAAAAAATTAAAATGCATGATGAAAAAAAAATCAAAAGGGCTTGTGCTTGGGAAAGTAATTTAGTGTCTGGCAGGAATAATCCCAGAAAATCGTGTCCATTTCTTGATCACATCACTAAACAAACAGTGAGGGGGGACATCCTACTGAGAGACATTTTCACATTCAAAGGTGCTAAAAATGGGCTAGGGCTCGTCACTGCCCCATGGGAGGCCTCAGTTCAATTTTTAGTCATTTCCCCCTCGGTCCCCAGACTGGTAGCGGCTGGCAAGGCTGAGGAGAGGGGAGGGGGGGGCGCACCTCTCTGCTGACCTGTTCAGCTGTTCAACAGAAAGTTGATTGGAATGGGAAGGAAATTCTAGCCCTTCTCACTGTTTTCAGCTGGTCTGAAAAAAGAAAGCCAGTATGAGAAAGGAGAATAAGAAGGAATCAAACCCTCCCTAGGGCAGTGTTAGGGCACGAGCTGAGGAGAGATGCAAGGCAGGGGCCCAAGCATCACTAGATGGTCCCACATTGGGCAAGTTAAAAGTGAGTTGGCTTCTTTATTGCTTAACTAAATAAAGTCAACACCAAAAATAGTCTCCGCTGTCATCAAGATCATCTGTTGCAGCAAGATCTTTTTAATTTTTTTTCAATTCAACCCAAACACTTACTGTATACCTGCAATGTATGAGGAACTAACAGCATTAGACACTAGAGACAGAAAGATGGACAAGCTGTAGACCCCACTCTCAAGGAGTCTACAGTCTTACCTGCCAAATGCCCCTTCATCCAACAGACTTTTTGATCCCAATATCCCACTTCCATAGTAACCTTCACCATCCCCCACAAATTCACATAGCATTTCTTTGAACCTCTCCGATGCACTGATCATGTATTCTTTTATATTATGATTATTTATGTAGGTGCCATATAAACCTAATCAGTTGACAGTCAATAAGCATTTATCAAGTGCCTACCGTGTGTCAGGCATTGTAGTAGGCATTGGGGGTACAAAAAAAGGCAGTTCCTGCCCTCAAGGAGCTCGCAGTCTAATGGGGAAGACAATATACAACTATGTACATACAATACATAGAATAAATTGAAGATAATCAACAGAGAGAAGATACTAGCATTAAGGGAGGATTGAGAAAGGCTTCTTGCAGAAAGTAAGCCTGTAAGCTAACTCTTGAAGGAATCCAGGGAAGCTAGGAGGTGAAGAGAGGGGAGCAGAGAGTTCCAGGGACGAGCGATGGCCCATGCAAAGCCATAGAGATGAGAGATGGAACGCCATGTAGGAGGATCCAAGAAAAAAAAAACAGTTTGGCTGCACCATTGCCTATGGGAAGGAGAGCAAGACTTCATCTTATTTGAACTTTATATGTCCTCCATAACTTAGCAAAGATCTATGTACATAGTAGGTAGCAAGAAGAGAAGAGACGTAAGATACACACACACACACAATTATAGCATGTAAGAGAATGGAATAAGTACCATGGACAGAACCAGGCCAAGTACTATGGGACATTTGAGGAGAACCTCAGAAGATTCAATAAAGGAAACAGGGGTCATGACAGAAGGAGGATGTTTTCACATTTTCCTCTCTTCTCAGCCTCCAACTCATGCTCTTAAAGGAGATGGCTTAGCTTCCTACTTCATTGAGAAGATGATAGTGGATAGACGGAGGGATGGACTTGCAGTCAGGAAGACCTAAGTTCAAAACCTGCCTCACATAGTGTTACTATCTGTATGCCCCTGGACAAGTCACTTAATCTTTCCCAGCCTCAATTTCTTAATCTGTAAAATGGGCATAATAAAAGCGCCTACCTCACAAGGTAGTTTTAAGCTATTAAAGCTGAAAATTACACTAAGAATTTTGGGACACCTTGTATATTATGTTCACTATTATTACAAGAATCCTCAATCTTCTTCCCCCATTCCTCAACATCTTTCAGTATTACATCCACTCTTTTTCCCTTCCCTCTCATCTCAGAATAAGAGATATCTCTCTTTCTCACATAGGAAAATCCCTTTGTCTTCAGCCTTGATTCCATTTCTTCCTGTTTCCTCTTAAAGCTTTGTTCCAGCTATCATTCCAGCCCCCCCAACCCAGCTCCTCTATGTCACATTCTTCATCCCCTTGATTAATAATTCCCTTCCCCTTTGTGCAGTCAACAAGCAATTACTAAGTGCCTACTATGCACCAGGGAAAGTGCCAGGCACAAAAATAAGGACAAAAATGTGGTCCCTGCCCTCAAAGAGCTCACTGTAAATGGGAGGGACAATACATAAACAACTAAGTATGAGATATTTACATTATAAATAAGAAGAAATTTCAGAGGGAAGCCACTAGCAATTGAGAAGGAAAAGGCCTTTTGAAGGAGGTGGGATTGGAGCTGAGGCTTGAAAGAGGCCAGAAAAGCTTCGCACAAGGTCTGGCACAAACAATAGATATTTACTATTGATTGACTGATTGACTGGCAGGAGGCAGAGGTGAAAAAGGAGAGTCAGCCAAAGAAAAAGCTCAGAGAGAGATGGCATGTCCTTTCTGAGAGACTGTAAGAAGGCCACTGTGGCTGGATCACAGAGTACATGGAGAGGAGTAGTGAAGTGTGAAAATACTGGAAAAGTAGCAAGTAGCCAAGTTGTGAATGGTTGGAGGAGAATATAACCAAAGGATGTGGTGATGGACTGGGAGAGAACTGAGGGGTGGAGGAACCGAAGGTCATGGTAAAGTAAAGGACAGGGGTAGGGGTCATAAGTCTGATTTGCTGATAAAGGAATCCCAGAGTTCATGAACATGGAAATGGACATTTTTCCAGGTAATGGCAAATCAAGGGTATAACAATTTCTGTGAGTAGCTGAGGGGGAATGGAAGTGTAGGTCATGAGAACTGAGTAGATCAAAGAACTGGAAAGTTAGGCTCATGATCCCATTTGGGATTTTCATGGCAGATATACTGGAGAAGTTTGACATTTCCTTCTCCAGCTCATTTTACAGATGAGGAAACTGAGGCAAACAGGGTTAAGTGACTTGCCCAGAATCACACAGCTGGTAAATATTTGAGGGCAGATTTGAACTCAGAAAGATGAGTCTTCCTGAATTCAGGCCTGGCACTCTATCCACTGTACCACTTAGGGTGAAAGTATGCTAACTCTTGAAGAATAAGTCCAGGCAAAAGTATCAGTGTATATAGAGAGAGGTCCATTGAGGGAGGCAGATGAGGAGGGAGACAGTACAAGGTTGGACCTCCCTAAAGGTTGAACCTCATGACAAGTGGTGATGTTGTGTCCAATGAGGCCCGGAAGGCCCAACTCATAGCAGACAGGTATAACCTCAGGGAGTCCAGACAGGAGACGTGAGATGCATCTGACCCAAGTAAGGTCCCCAGAGCATAGGAGAAGATTGTAGGGATGAGACAGAGACCACAGTCTGGCAGCCTGGATCCAGGGCTGACCCTCTTGATTCTCCCACCTGAATCAAGCATTATAAACCTAAATATTTGAAGAGAGTTAATCTTCTCCAATTTAAAAATCCCTGCTTCCTTTAACTGATCTTTGTGTACGTGACCTCAAGGTTCATCACCATCCCCATAATCTAATGTGAGATGTTCTGTAGCTTATAAATGTCCTTCCTAAAATGTGATGTCTAGAGTGGAACATAATTCTCCAGATATGGTCTAACCAAGCAAAGTAAGACATAGCATTATCATCTCTCTCATTCTGGACACTCTTAATTCAGCCTAAGACAGCCTTTTGGACTGCCACATCTTACCAATGATTCAGATTGAATTTGCAGTCCACTGAAAAGCAAACCAACAATTTTCTTTTCAGTGACACTTCTATCAAGCCACACATCCCTATCTTGGACTTGTGAAGTTGATTTTTTAACCCACTGTCCCAGACTTTACATTTATCTGCATTAAATTTTATCTCATTCAATGCAGTTCTAGGTTCTAACTTTTTGGATAGCTATCTCTCCCTTTAATCTTTCATCTTAAAATTAGATGCACATGCCACCTATGTCTAGATCCAAGTCACTGATAAATACAAGACCAACCAGAAATTATTCTTCTGTCCCAGGGGTTCTCAGCCTTCTTGTTCCATGTACCCCTTGGGATATTTGGTGAAGATTATGGGCCCCTTCTAAAAATGATGCTTTGATATACATAAAATACAATCCATAAAACCACCAGAGAAACCAATCATATTGAAAAATAGCTTTTTTTTAGTTCACATGCTCCAGGTTAAAAAACCACTTCCCTCTCCCCAGTACATCAGTATCATGGGAACTTTCCCCCATCCTGCTTTGTGGAGATGTTATCTATAACTTTGGCATGACCCAAAGAAGACCCCAATGTCCAGAACGTTCTTGCCCACAAGATGCAACCTGGGACCCTGTGGACAACATTGTGAAAGGGGCTGGGGTTGGGGTATAAAATGCCTTTGGACACTGATCACCCTACCCACCATGATGGAAGGTCTAATTTGGTGGGGTTCCACCCAGCTTCCTTCTCTATCTGGCTTTGACCAGCATCCACACAGTTGAACTGGGATTGCATTTTCTTTAGTGCTATTCTATAGCCTGAGGCCTCACTGCAGGTGCTGTGTAAATGGTGGTGATTAATAATAATTTTTAAATTCCATGCATAATAGGAGGACAGTCAGCAGGCAGGATTGGCCTGGTATAGAATCACGGCAGTCACATGTATTCAATCATTATATCAGTTCCTTGTCTTATGATGAACAGCATGAATTTCAATCTTCTTAGTACAGAATGGGCTGATTCACACAGCAGGGCTAATTTCCATGCTGTGCCGTGTGCACAGCATGGAAACCCCTCAATTCTTATGTAGCAGCCTGTTTAAAGGGCTGGTGAGCAGTGAATGTTTGAAGTGGGTCACCTTATGAAAACTTGTCACAGTTTAAAACCTCCGTCATCATCACAGACAGAGAAGACATGATTGCGAAAAGTGAACTGCACTCATGGACCAATGTACTCTTCTCAAAGGTCAGAGGTCCTTAGCATATCCATTCAGGCCAAAGGAGGAAGCCATACTCCCCACACCAAAATAAAATGGCACTGAATTTCCCAAGTTCAATGTTCAACCTGATCTAATACATCCTCTCAATCTCCACCAACTGGTGGGATCCAGAGGCAGAGAATTCAGCAACAAATTTGAATAGCAAAGGCCAGCTTCTGCTCTTCTCTCAAGCTCATACTCCAAACAAAGAGTCACTTTATCCTACATGCTCCCAATGCCAGACCCTTCTTTTTTCTCATTTAGAGACTACTAGGAGCCAATCAATCAATTGGTCAACAAGCAGTTATTAAGCACTTCCCATGTGTCAGGCACTACACCAGAGGGTGGGAATACTAATACAAAAAAAGCAACATTCCCTGCCTTTGAAAGAGCTTCCATTCTATTTGAAGAACAGGTACAGTTATCCTTTCCACAACATCGTGGTTAGGAGTGTGGTCCCCACCATCCTGTGCAATCTGGAAAATCCATTTAAAATTGTTTGGCCTTCCCTTCATACCAGAGAAGAAGTCTGAATTTTTTCTTTGTCTTCTATGGGGTGTTTACAGTACTTTGTTGTAAAATTTTGGTTAAGTATAGGTTCTAGGTTGTCTACTGTTCTTCACGTGTTGTCTATGGCTTCCACAAAACTCCCCAAAAATTCCCATTTCATTTCTTATGCCAACCCACAATCTATTGCAATTGCAATGGGGAAAGTCTCAATGTGGTAGGAATGATTGTATATACAAAAAGAGAGAGAGAGAGAGAGAGAGAATGAATTTTGGGGTGGTGGAGGAAGCACTAGTAGCTGGAAGGCAACCAGGAAAGGCCTGATCTCAGCTTTACAGGACTCTAGGGATCCTAAGACATGGAGGAGAGGAAAAAAATACATTCAAGACATGAAAGACAGCCTGTGGAAAGACAAAGGGGTGAGAGATGGAGTGTCATGTGTGAATAACAGCAGAATAATTTCGCTCATATGTAGTCTTTCTTAAGGCTTGTCATCACTGTCCCTAAATGCTGGAATCAATCCCTGGGGATGGCACTAGGACCCAGCATGCATTCCTTCTCACTGCCCTGTTGCGGATGCCCACCTCCTTGCTGGACCTGAATTCTTCACCATCCCCACACTCTCACAAATAAGCCTCATCCCAAGGGTGAATCCAATCCTTGAGGCGTTTATACCCCTGCAGATTACTCACAAACTCCAGGGAACCTACACCTTTAAGTCTGCCCACCTGAACACACACCCACTTACAACATATTGCAGTCTCTCCACTTCCACATAGTCACATCACTCTCTGATCATTATTTCTCTCTATAGACTCAGGCAACTATTAACTCTCTCCATCGCACTAACTCTGTCTCTCCACCCTGGGTATCTCTCCACATGCTCCATATTCCATTGCCTCAAGGACCAGTTTCTCCACCAATTACCAGCACTGGGCCAACATCCTGATTGATCTCTTATAGCCTGAAGGGTATAAAGCTGCCAATTACTCAGCTCCACACCCCTTTCACTTTTCACAGAGTTTAACCCAACAAGCACTTATTAAACACATACAATGTGAAAGACACCATGTCTAAAAATCAGGAAACAAAGATGAAAAATAACACAATCTTTTACCCCCAAGGAGCTTATGATATTCAAGTGGCAAAGAATATATGCACAAATAAGGATGATAAAAGATAGAATAGGATAAGAGAAAAAGACAAGTATAGATGAAGTGCTGTAAGACATTTTAAAATGGAAAAATAATTTTCATGTGGGGGAATCACAGAAGGCTTCGTGGAGAAAGTGGTATCTCAAATGGGTCTTGAGGATTTTGACAGGCAGAAATGTGATGGCAGTGTGTTCTAGGGATGGGAACTAGTCTATATAAATACACAGAAATGGGAGAGGACAAGATTAATTCAAGAACAACTGGTAAAAAGGTAGAGATGAAATGTAGAATGCATAAATTACAATAAAGTGAAATAAGGCTGGAAAGCTCCATGGGGGTCAGATTTGGCAGGGCTTTCAATGGCAGGTTAAGTAACCTGAATGATATGCATGAGGAGTCATTGAAGGCATTTGAAAGGAGGAATAGCATGGTCAGACTTGTACATTAGGAAGATTTGGAAGCTATAAGAAGCACGCATTCAAGAAGGGAGAGTTGACAAGGTGGGGCAGGGTGATGGGGAGGGTGCAGTTAGAAGACTGTTACAATAGTCCCAGAGAGAAAAAATGAAATTCTGAACTAGCAGTGTGATTGGAGAGGAAGGAAGACATGTACCAGATCTTGCCAGTGCCTTGATTACTAGCCTCTGATGCCGCCAGTCTATTGAAATCTATCTCTCAGAATTGGTTAATCAATAAGCATTCATTATGTAATTCTATGTACCAGGGACTGTGCTAAGAACTGGAAAGAAAGAAAGAAAGAAAGAAAGAAAGAAAGAAAGAAAGAAAGAAAGAAAGAAAGAAGAAAGAAAGAAAGAAAGAAAGGAAGGAAGGAAGGAAGGAAGGAAGGAAGGAAGGAAGGAAGGAAGGAAGGAAGGAAGGAAGGAAGGAAGGAAGGAAGGAAGGAAGGAAGGAAGGAGAGAGGGAATAAGGGAAGAAGGAAGGGAGGAAGGGAGAGAAAGAAAGAGAGGAAGGAGGGAGGGAGAGAGAGAGAGAGAGAGAGAGAGAGAGAGAGAGAGAGAGGGAGGGAGAAGAAAGAAAAAATAGTCCCTGCCTTCAAGTAGGTTCTAATGGGGAAGTGAACATGTATTTATTTAAGTGTATACAAGATGCAGACAAAATAGCTACAAAGTAACTTGGGGTGGGGGGGAACGTCAGTAGCTGAAGTCATCCAATGACCTCTTCCCTGACAAATGAAATGAATCTTTTCGGTCTTCCTTCTCCTCCTTCATCTCCATTAAGTGTTTTATACTATTTGCTAACCAATCCTTCTTGCTGTCTCCTCCCTTCAGAGATAGCACACTCTATCCTTTGTTTTTAACTCTTCCTTCAATACCTACTTTCACAACTCCTTTTACTTTTCTTGACTCTTAAAGGTGCTTGTTGCCTAAGTTTCTTCCCTTGGCCCTCTTCTCCTCTCTCTAGACTCTGCCCATTGAGAATCCAATTTCTGTCTACCATTTCTGTCAGGAGCACCACCATTCACCTGGACTCCTACATCCAAAACCATGGTGCTATTTTTGAGCTTTTCCTCTCTCTCATGTCTCATATCTAATCAGTTGCAAAGTCCTATTCATTCTACCTCTTCTATATCTCTTGCATCTGTCCCTTCCTCTCTTTTTCCACTGCTACCAACCTAATGCAAGCCTTCATCACTTTGCTGGCCTATTTAAATAGAAACCTTGAAGATCTTTCCTGATTCACTTTTCTTTCCATTCTGATTTGTTTTTTGCATCCCTGCCTGTCTAATTTTTCTAAGATATAGATGTGACCATGTTACTCATCTATTCAAAAACTCTTCAAGGGTTCCCCATTGCCTTGAGGATTTACTCTAAACTCTTTAACCTGTATTCAAGACCCCTCCACATTCAGCTCCTACCTTTATATCTAACTACTTCACAAGATAACTGTGTTATTCAAATTCAATATTCCATTTCCCAAATCCATAGATTCTCAAAGATCTTCCCTAATTTCTAGAAGTACTCATTCCTTTTCTCCACTTCCCACAATCCTCCTCCACAAAGATTTCCCTGCTTTCCCTAGTTCTTGGGGTTCTCTGTCCTTAGTCTAATTCTTTCAAAGCTTGTATTATGCTTATTTATTTACATTTTAGAAAATTAGAGAATTTATTAAGCAATTTTTATGTACCCAAAACTTTGTTTAGCACTGGGAATAGTAATTCAGGCAAACAATACAGTCTTTGCCTTGGAGGAGCTTATATTCTGATGGACAATGTTGTACCCCTTCTCCCAACCCAAGTGAAAAAGCAAGATCTCTGAGGCCAGAACCATTTTACTTTTTTCTTTGTCCCCTTGTCACCTAGCACAGTGCCTGACATATATAGTAGTGGGTACTTTAACAGTTATTAACTTAATTGAATGCAAAATCAATTTCAACTGACCATCTTAATAGGCATAAGAGAAAGGAAAGAGTTGAAGATGACTTTGAGCTTAGTAATACTATCAACTGAGACAGCAAAGTTGGGGGAAAGGATAGGTTTAGAAGAAATGGCAAATTGTTTTTGACATAATGAGTTTGAGGCTACAACAGGTGGAAATACTCACTAGACAATATGGTGCCACTAGAAATATGGTACCAGGTCTCAAAATAAGGACTGGGGCTGGAGAAATCAATTTTGGAGCCATTTACGTAGAGGTGATAAACTGAAATCATGGGGTTGATTGAAAAGTTCAGCAAAGAGTGTTGAGAGAGGACTCAGGAGAGAGTTTGGGGAAACACCCAGACTGAGTGGGCTAAAGGCAGAAGACGAACCAGTGAAAGATCTGGAGAAGGTGTAGTCAAGTAGGAGGAAGAAAACCAAGAAAGAACCATGTCACAAAAGTCAAGGGAGGAGAGTCTCCAGGTCTCCCTCCATCCCCACCCAATACCCACTTCCCTAAATCTTATTGTGTGTTATCTCCCCTCTTTAGATTGTAGGCTCTTTAAGGGCAGGAACTGTCTTTCTTTTCATTAATTATGTCTCCAGTGCTTAACATAGTGCCTGGTACATAATAGGCCTTAGTTGATGTTTACTGGATTGGATTGAAAGTCAAAAGCACAGCCTGGAGAGGGATAAATCCAACACTCTATCCATTACAGCACTTGGTCGTAAGTTTGCAGCCAGCATGGGATATTTCATGCAAGCCAACATAGGACAGGACATATGCTAAATTGTCCAAGGGCCTCTGTAGTCTGGAGGTTATTGTGACTCAGGAGAGGGAAGATGGTCAATATGGGATAGTTCTAATAACACTCAACCAAGACTCATGGCTCTGGGGTTCTATTCCTAACCAGCCATGCGACCTTGGGAAAGTAAACTTTCCAGATTATAAGCTTCATGACAGAATGATCCATATCTTCCCTAAGCATGGGTTTAAGAAGGACACTGGTAAACTGGAGAAAGTCCAGAGAAGAATGACCAGGATGGTAAAGGGCCAAAAGATCATATAAGATGAGAATCTCTTGGAAACATTTTGCTTGGGAAAAAATGGAGATTTAGGATCAGACATGACAGCTGTCAGTCAGTAAACATTTATCAAGTGCCTGTTACATGTCACACAATGTACTAATGGTTGGGGATACAAAGAAAGGCAAGTGTCTGAAGGACAGTCAAAAAGAGGGATGGGACTTGTTCTACATGGCAGGCCCCAAAGGACAGAACTAGAAACAATGAGTGGAAGGTTTGAGGGAGCTGATTTCAATGTGAAGAAAAACTCCCTACGGAGGAGCTGGGCTACTTCAGGAAAAATGAGCTCTCCACCCTCACTAGAGGTCTTCACTGCCTTTTGGCAGTATGGGCGGAGAGTTTTCCCTTCACATCCTGGTGGGATTGGGTGGCTTCTGAAGTACTTCCCAGCTCTGAGACCTGTGATTTTACAGCCATTAGATTTCACTCAGTGCCTGGCACAGGGCGCTAGGAGGCGTATTGGATGGAATCACTAGACCGACTTTCTTCCTTTGTAAGATGAGGAGCTTGGATTAGATGACCTCAAAGACCACCTCAGTTCAAACTTTGGGGATTTTGTATATTTATTTGTTTATTTACCTATTTAAAATCTCAGCATGAGTTGACAGCTCTTTGCCATGATATTCTCACTCTGTGTTATTTCTTATACCTGACACATCCCACCTCCTCAGGCTGTTGACTTGGTGCTTTCCCACCCATCGTACTGAGTATGATATACTGATTCATGTTTTGGAAGGAAAAAAAAGGAGAAGGGAGTAAGAGAGGGAGAAAGAGAGGGAGAAAGGGAGGAAGGAAGGAAGGAAGGAAGGAAGGAAGGAAGGAAGGAAGGAAGGAAGGAAGGAAGGAAGGGAGGGAGGGAGGAAGGGAGGAAAACAGAAACAGTATGCTATGTCCCTAAAGTCCTGGGCCCATGTCCTGTTTCTCTGTGCATTAACTCATACCAGTTGTAAATGTAACCCAAATAAGTTGTTTGACACTCAGTAACTTTACTATGGTTGAAACCCAAATTCTCTAAAGTTACTCAGGGCTAATCTATGTATAGAAAGAGACCACCTTAGCCACCTTAGTTCTGATCAGCATCTCTTGTACTTTAAAAAATTGGCATGCCCTAGTATTGTAATATGAGATGTAGCCTGGTATAGTGGATTGAGGGCCAGCTTTTGAAGACAGAAAGACCTGGGTTCAATTCCTGACTCCGATGCATACCACCTGTGTGGCCCTGAGAAAGTCTTCATCTCTGTGTCCCCAGGCTTCTCTATAAGATTTCAAGTTATAGATTGCTGGTCTGCATCAATAGAGTGAGCTTTCACACCAGGAGTTCCCTACCCCAGTGAAACCGCAGGCCAAAACCAAAATAGTCTCCCACCTTGCCTTCTACCTCTAATCTATCCTTTGTCCACTCTATGTTTGGTAATGCTAGGCAAAAAAATACTTTTCCTTATGCAGCATCATGACTTACTCCCATTATCATCCCGTCCTGCTCCTAGCTATTATATGCTGAACAAAGCTAGTGGGAATCTCACAGCCTTGCTAATGGGATAGATTACAAATTTATGTTACCCAAGCTCATCTGGGCCCTCACTGCAACAAGACACTTCTTTTGTTCCTCTCTAACTTCTCCCTGTCACACTCTCCACAGAAGCTATTCCAGACCTTCTCTTACTTCCTGAAGCCCCCCACATTTACTCCTCCCTCCTTTCCCTAAACTGAGGATGTCTGTCACTTTACTGAAAAAAAAGGCCATTCAATGTGAGCTCTCTCTTCTATTTCTCTTCACGTCAAAACTACTTGACCTCATACCCCGCCATTTCTTCCTATACTCCTGTCTCTGACACAGAGGTCAGGCCCCCTTGCCAATGCCATCCCTTCTACATGTGTGCTTGATCCCATCCCCTCCCATTTACTCCAGCAGATTGCATCGTCCATCATCCCACCATCTCTCAAATCTTCAACCTCTTCCTATCCACTTGTTCCTTCCCTTCTGCCTTTAATACCAAGTTCCCCATTATCCTTAAGAAACTTCCTCTCCCCCTCAAATTATCATTCTATCTCTTCTCCTTTCCTCAGCAGATTTCCTCCATTTTACAAATGAAGAAACTGAGGCTCCGAAAGACCACAACTAGTAGATGTCAAAGTCAAGATTCAACCCAGATCCCCTGACTCCAGGTCAAGCTCTCACTCCACCATGCAACTGTCTGTATGGAAAGGACACATGTGTTCACTCTGAGGGCTGACTTTGGGTATTAATAATAATGCCAAGTTCTTAAAATTATGTGATACTTTAAGTTCTATTTTCGTTTGGAGGCCTTTTTTTAAACAACACACTCATTTTTTGAATATTATTTTCATAACTTTCTCCACACTCATAGAATCCTTACAACAAAGAAAAACAATTAAGCAAAATAAATTGATAAGGCAGCTTCATCTGATAGTATGTACAACATACTGGTCCCATAGACCCCCAGCTCTCTGTTGGAAGGGAGGATGAGTGCTTCATCTTCTGTTCCTGGAATCAAGATTGTTCATTGCAATTAGTCTGAGTTTAGTTGACCTGTGCAGTTTTCTGTTTATATTATGGTAGTCATTGGGTATATTATTACCTTGGTATTGCTTTCCTTCACTCTATATAACTTCATATAATTCTTCCCATGTTTCTCTGAATTCTTCATATTCAACATTTTTTTGGCATAATACTGTATTCCATCATACCCATACACCACAATTTGGTCACCCATTCGTCAATCAATGGGCACCCACTTGATGTCCAATTTTTTGCTACCACAAAGAGTGCTTCTGCAAATATTTTGTTATGTATGGGATCTTTCTGTCCTTGAGGTATATGCCTAGTAGTGATGTCTCAAGGTCAAAGAATATAAAATATTTAGTGACTTCTCTCACATAATTGTTTCCCAGAAAGATTGGACCACTTCATAACTCTGCCAAAAGAGAATTGTCTTCCCTACAACCCAAAGAGGATAAGAAGTATTATCCTACTAATACTCAAATGGTTATGCCCTCCAGTGTTGCAGATCACAATGAATTTACACCTGCTCATCCTATGTCATTCTTATCCATGTCCTCCTGCGTAATCACCACAGAGGGTACACCCAGCATGCGAGGGGACTGTCTTTGTGTTCTCTTGACAATGAACAGCTAGCAATGAGACACACTGCTGTCCAGCAGCTTTCCTTGTTTTTTGCCATGTAGCTACTTTGTCAGCCAAATAAGTCTTTGCTGAAATCCTTTATTGGGCATCTCCTGATTTGTTGTGTCCTACTGATTCCCACTGTTCTTCAAGTGATACTCAACTTCAGTTTTTCTGAGGCCATAGTGTTCCATGACATGCAGTCATACCATGATGTCAGGAGCATGGTCGTGAATATAAAAATATACAAAAATGTAAAATATAAAACATATAAATAAAGGTGAACCTTTATTTCTAGGAGATGCTTGGGGTCATTAAAAGAATGTTGAGATTTTCCAAAGTCCCTTCCTGTTCAAATTCTCTTTCTGTTCAAATATTATCTATGTAAAGTGGTATGTTCCATCTGTCCTCACCAGTAATGTGCTGGTAAATGTTTAACAAGTGGTCCCCTCTTTCTGTTCAAATATTATCTATGTAAAGTGGTATGTTCCATCTGTCCTCACCAGTAATGTGCTGGTAAATGTTTAACAAGTGGTCCCCTCCTTTAAGAAAAATGTGTACAGAAAACACTTTTAGGTTTAGTCTATATCATTATCATTTACTCCATCACTTTTATAACTCAACAAAAACATTACTTTCTTAAAATGATAAATAAAGCCCTGATTCTTAATGTTTGCCAATGTTCAAGGTGTAAATGCTCACACTGAAAACTTAACAATTGGCTCTCCTAATATGAGCTGGCTCAACCACACCTCGAGTCTTCACACACCCTTCTCCCTACCACCCAGAGGAATGTAAATTTCTTAAGAGCAGAGACAGTGTTAATTTCTATTTTGATCCTACATCCCCAATGCCTAATTCAGTGCCTTACATTCAGTAAATGCTTAATAAATATTGGCTGAATTGAACTGGATTCATTTAATGTAAAGGACTGAATTTTAACTAACTTCTTAGAGTTTAGGTAGTTTATAGAATTATTACATTTAGGAACATGGTTGGTGCTGTAACTTTTCTATTGAGGGAGCTAGGTGGTACAGTGGATAGAGCGCTGGGCCAAGAGTCAGGAAAGCCTAACTGCAAATGCAACTTCAGACACTTACTGGCTATATGACCCTGAACAAGTTATTTAACCTTTGTCTGTCTTGCTTTTCTCCTTTCTGAAATGGGTATATTAATAGAACCTACCTCTCAGAGTTGTTGTAAGGTTCAACTGAGATAATATCAATAATTAAGTAATTAAAATCTGTAATAATAAATGTTTTGAATTTCTTACAAATCTGTCTATACACACACACACACACACATATGTGTATATATATATTATATATTATATATATATATATTTCTTGATCTAATGGCTTTGAGCCTTCAGCAAAACAATAATTTTCAACATCTTCCTTCTCTTACATGTAAACTATTGGGTTTGATCATTGAATTTGGAGTCTGGAAATCACAGGCCTCAAGTCTCAGTTCCAAACTCACCAGTTCCACAACCTTAGGCAAGTCCCTCTGATGAGTCTCAGTTTCCTATTATGCAAAATGAGAGCAATGATGCTTGCATTAGAATAAAGATGAATGATATTGGAAAACAAAAGTATCTCATCCCTCCAAGGGTTTATGTTCTAGTGGTGCACTGGATGTATACATAGATAAATAACTACAACATGCATACCAAGTAATTTCAAGGGTTGAGAGCATGGTGGCTGACCATATGGTTGACATGAAATGAATAACACGTAAGTGGACCAAAAGGATCATAAACACAAGGTTTTTTCCCATTTAACATCCCCAGGAGGCTCACAATAGACTTCCTATTTGTAGGGTCAACATGGCATTGTCAAAAGAATACAAGCCAAAGCCAGTAGCCCTAGGCCTGGGTCCCAGCTCCAAATCACAACTAGACATAACTTTGGTCAAGTAACTTCTCTGGACCTCAGCTTCCTCATCTGTAAAATGGGGATTGTAATATCTGTCTCATCAGTCTCATGATTTATACCTTTTCATGTCTAAACTAAAACTCTGCAAGGAAGAGGTAGCTAGGAAGACAGAGCACTAGACTTAAGAGTGCAACACTAGGCAAATCATTTAATCTCTGTGTGCCTCAGTTTCCTCATCCATAAAATAAGAATAACCTTAAACCTATTTCCCTGGGTTGTCATGAGGATCAACTGAGATAATATTTATTTATAAAGCTCTCTGTAAACCTTAAAATACTATATAAATGATAGCAATTATTACTATTTTGATCCCTAAGTAATAGTATCAATAGAAAGACCTGCTAGATTTAATTTTAAAACTATAATTTTTTTATTATTTCTCTCAATATTCATGGAATTAGGATTCCTTTCCCTAATTCCTTATCTCCCATCATCCATAAGTTTTTTTTTCTTTTTGTTTTTTCTTTTTTGTAAGGCAATTGGGGCTAAGTGACTTGCCCAAGATCACACAGCTAGTAAATGTTATGTGTCTGAGGCTGGATTTGAACTCAGGTCCTCCTGACTCCAGGGCTGGTGCTCTATCCACTGTGCCACCTAGATGCCTCCCAAATTTTCATAGGGAGAGATTCCTTTTTGCTGGGGGACATTAGGAAAGTGTTTTGTTTTGTTTTTCCTAGGCAATGGGGTTAAGTGACTTGCCCAGGGTCACACAGCCAGTGAGTGTTAAGTGTCTGAGGCCAGATTTGAACCCAGGGGTTGGACTCCAGGGCTGGAGCTCTATCCACTATGCCACATAGCTGCCCCTTACCCATAAGTTTTAAAAGGCACAACACACATTATCGTAGCAGCAAGCACATACTACTGTTACCTTTATCATTATTATTATTATTCCATAGACTATTTCTAGGATAGGATCAGACTGTTGCCTGGCCTTGTACACTGTTGTTCCCAGGGAGGAAGATTATCTTGGAAAGAAGTTTGCACTTCCAAGTCCAGGGATGACTTAAGCGATCACTTCCTCCCTTTTCCCTCCTTATGCAGCCATGACCTTCATTTCAGACTATTTCTTGAGAAATCCCAACCTGTCCTGAGCCTAGAGGTTGGCTGATCTTCAGAAGGAGTCCTGGACTCCGACACTGACAAGCTTACCTTGAGTTTCCTCTCATTGCATGGGGTCATTTCCTCTGACCCCTCTTCATCCAGAGAAAATAAAAATGTGTTTGTTTGTTTTTTCCTACTTGGGTCTCTGAAGTTCTTTATTGGTGCCTAAGGTCCACTTTCATCCTTCAGGGTTTCTGACTGGTCTTTTAACAGGAAGATAAAGTTAGGCTACTAGAGACTGTCTGCCCAAGGCTCCCCTAGACCAACACAAGGCATGAAGCCAAAACAAAACCCCTTTGCCCCACCCCCTTTCTGGCCAAGACTGTCCATCAGCAGTTACCTCTCATTTGTAGAGATGGTAGAAGGCACATCTTCCCAAACATCTCAGCCAAAAGACCTTTCCAAAATTCCTTGATGTGTCTAAATCAAGCAATAAACACGACTGTAGACTAGAGGGGTGGCGGGAGGGAAATCCCAAGGAATGGCCTTCGATTTTTCACCCTCACACAGTGGCCGCCTTTTTTCCCCCTTTTCAAAAGGTGAAGTTCCTCAAAATGAGAATTCTTGTTTCCATCTCACTTGGTCTGAGCCTCCAAATTCAATTGGAAACAGGGCTTTCTACAGCCACAGAATCCACTAGCAACTTTCATAATTATTAGGAATGGTCTCTCTCGTTAACAAGGGGTAATTGTTTCTGTTTTGTAAATTGATCTAAGATGAAAGGGGCAAGTTAATAATTTATACTGTACCCTGGAAAGGGGGCTGTGAAAAGACTCCACTGCGGAAGGATTTGAATTAAACAGTCTTTCGCCCTTTTAATATCTCACAAGAGATTCTTCTGCACTGGTTCATTTACTTTAGTGGACACCGCGGTGTGGCCCATTGATCGGGGACAAAACTTCTGAAGGGCCTGGTGTGCGCCCCTGTTAAAACGTGGGAAGAGAGGAAAGTTGGCCGTGAATTAATTTGATTCTGTACCTAATTCTTTTTTCAATGGGATCCTGTGTCCCATTGCAGAGGCATGAAAAAAGGAGACACTGAGTTTGATTGCTCAATATTCATCTACATTTTCCTCTCTATGGGCACAATATGCTTGGCTTAATTAACTTTTCTCAAAGGTGAAGCAATGCGCACCATCTGCTGTGAGACAATCACATTTGTATGCTTCTCAGAATAATCCCTTTACTCCTGAAGCAGCTATGTGGAGTGGCCCAAACCGAAACCTTTCAAAACATCTTGGTTTGGGAGTGGGAGGACCGAAGTCACTTTGGCCCAGTGGTCCGGTTCTGGGAAGCCCCCTGGATGGCTCTGGGGAAGCTCTTTATTTTGTTGATGATGTTATTATGGCCTCAGCACCTTGGCCCCCTGAGAAATCTGGGGAGTTGGCTCTCCCCTTCCTCATCCCACCAAATTAAAAATTCTCCATGATTCATTTAAAGCTCGGCTCAGGAACAAGCGCCCAGCAGGAGCCATGCTCCTTTTCTCCTACCTCTTAATTTCAGAACCCAGGCAAAGAATGGCGAGAGGGCAGCGTGAAAAGAACTCTCAAGTCACTCAAGATCCCGAGGCGAAATATTGAGGCAAAGTTTAGCCATTTAATTTTTTAATCAAGCCTCAAGGACCACACAGTGCTATCAAGGGTCCGCTGAACTTGCTCTAAAGCTGGGTCATTATTTGATCTTTGTAGCTGGTAATCTGATTATCTCATTGTGGAGGTAAACTTCAGACCCAATCTTGTTAGCAGCTGGCCAGGCTGGATTACTACAGCTACTGAGCTGGAAAATGAGCTGAGCAGTCCGCCTTTGGCCTTGCTCTCTTTGAGACCCAGCCGGGCTCCTTCAGGGTGTCTATTTCTGTGAGCTCCCATCAGCACCTTATTCTTAAATCTTACAGGGTAGTGTAAACGTATTCTCCAATGATCATGATGAGCCAGACTCTTAAAAAACACATAGAGACATGTATCACATGTGTATGCCTCCACACATGTAAACACATGTGTGTTCATACATGTACAGGTACACACTTATACACAGATACGTACAAACTTGTGCCCACAACCAAAAAGAGTTAAGACCAGGTATTGCTTTGTTCCACAAGTTTCTCAGCACCACCTCCCTCTTTAAAAAATTATAAAACTCAGATATTTAATTAAAGAAACTAATGAGTGACTCTCTCTACTTGGAGATTCACACTGAAAAGCAAGTTGCTAAAATATGCAAATACTCCCTAGAGTTGTGTGGTCCCCGCTTAAAACACTCACAGTTTTGCTTGTGGTCTCACTGTGGCATTGACTGCTTTTACAGTGAATGCTCAGGGCAGTCAAAGCCCAGAAATTCTTGGAAGAGAGCTTGAAAGAGTTCAAAGGCTCAAAAAGACAAAAAAGGACTAAGCTGGGATTTTTATGTACACTGAAAAGGAGAATGCCATATAAGTTCCCTAATGCAGGCTGTTATGGCAATGGGGCCCATATCAAAGCATGATGGTGCCTCGCAAAAAGGGCTGGAAATTTTCTTGCACACCATAAGCAAAAGAGAAATAGGGGACTCCTAGGCCAGGGCGGTGGTTTTGGCAACATGAATTGAATGCTCTTTTCGGACGCACTATTGAGCGGACAAGGAATTCAAAGTGTTTGAATTCAGACAAGTTTTCTGCCTCAATAGGCCATAATCAGCCCCAAAGAACTGAGTACTCCTCAGTGTAGTGGCCCGCTCTCAAGGCTAACCGTGGTGGGGTCTTTGCCGGCTATTATGGGGACCATCAAAGCAAGGGCTCTTGTGTTGGCTTTCCTCTTATCAAGGCCGCTCCTACCAAAGACTCCTTAGGTGCCTTTTCTAAAACCCAGCAAGCTGAACTGCATGCAGCCTTCCAAGATAGCAATACACAGCAGAACGGGACAGGAAATTAATTCCATTGAGCATGGTGAGAGAGGTAAAGATTCAACTCAAACCCAGAGGACTTTGGTGGGTTTAGGGTAGGGGACATAACATTATTTTGTAGAATGGGTTCAGGTCCTCACTTTGTTTTCAAAACTCATGGGATCCACTCCTGACATACAGAAAACCCAGAACAGGGCTTTGCCACAGAATTTCTTCAGGGAGAAGTGGTAAGCTCAGCCCTTCGATGCTTTAAAAGTAAGAAAAAAATAACTTTTATTTCTTCTTGCAACTTCCTTTTCCAACATTTAAATGCTAAGCTGTGCAGAAACCTGGTCAAAATGCCTCACATGTTTAAGTACCATGGGGCCTTTCTGCAAAAAAAGGAATCTTTCTTTTTCCTTCTGTCTGGTTGTATTTTATAAATAGATTTTTTTGGCCCCTCCTCTCTCATTCCCCAACAGCGATTTTCTAAAATGATGGTTAAATATATATATAAATATATTTATGTATTATATACATATTTATATACTATATATATAAATATATAAACTTTTTTTACTTTTTTTCCCAACAAAACAAAAATATATAGTTGTCTGTAAGCTTGCCCATGTACCAATTTTTCCTACTCTATAATGTGAAAGCCTTCCTAAAATGTTAAACCATTCCCTCGAGATTTATTGAATTTATACTACATATAAACCTAATGTGGAGACTTCTGGTCAACAAAATAAAAGACATGTTATAGATATGCATATACATACATATATATATAAAAGACATACTATAGATATACATATACATACATATATATAAAAGACATTATAGATATACATATACATATACATATACATATACATATACATATACATATACATATACATATACATATACATATACATATACATATACATATACATATACATATACATATACATATACATATACATATACATATACATATACATATACATATACATATACATATACATATACATATACATATACATATACATATACATATACATATATATTTCTTCCCACATGTCTTGTGCCCTTTTATGCAGGTAGATAAGTGGTGTCCGGTGCACTAACAGTTAAAGGTGTGGCTCTGCTTTCAAAAATAATCACATAATGGACTTTAGTATAATATAGTAGGAAAAAAGCTAGACTTGGCATCCAGAGAGATGGTTCAAAACCTTTCTCTGACATTTACCGGTGATGGGATCTCTCTGAGCCTCCATTTTGTCATCTGTGATTTGGAGATACATGAACCTGTAGAATTTACCTGACAAGATTGTTGTGAGACTCAAGGGAATTCATTTATGTAAAGTTCTTGGTAAACTTTAGTACTGCAGTGAATAGAGCTCTAGACCTGGAGCCAAGAAGACTTGAGTTCAAATCTAGCTTCAGACACTTACTGGGCAAGTCATTTCATCTCTGTCTGCCTTAGTTTCCTCATCTGTACTATGCATCAGGCACTGTGCTGAGTACTAAGGATACAAAGCAAAAGCAACTCCTCCCCTCAAGAAGCTTACATTCTAAAGGAGACAATATGCAGAGAAAAATATATAGACGTGGTATATATAGTGTAGGCAAAAGGTGATTTTAGAGGAAAAGACTTGGTGAGATTGAGAAGGGCATGCTATAGAAAGTAGCGTTTGAGCTGACTCATCACCAGTAGGCCAACCACTTGGTGATGAATTCTTTGGCCATGGCAACCCATGAAACAAATAAAACAAAACACTCATGATGGCGCCCAGTCCTGTATGAGTTCCTTGCACTTCTGTATTGATGGTGGTACATAGCCATAAATGGGGACAGAAGGTAGCAAGCATCACTTCTTAGACCATCAATTAAGCTGGGGGTTTTTTTTCAATAAATGTGAGATCCTTGTCCAGTGACCTTGTATTACATGTAGGGGCATGCTAGCACCAGCTCAAATAGGTGCATGGGAGCTGATTATCAAATTTTCCGTGTGAGCACTTACTCCTCAGAAATCAGCAAATGCTACAAATCAGGGTTTGATTTATTGTTTTGTTTACTGTATAGGCTTAAGAAGTGATCAAGAAAATATGATAATGAAGAGTAGACTTAAATGTGTGTCATGCTTTTTTTTTACCAAAGAACCAGTTGTTAAACTTTTACCAGTATGCTGCTGATTATAGAATACAGTAATTCCAAAGTGAGACCCATGAAAATAATTGCAGGTTATGCACTAACATATATAGCAGAAGCTGGAGAGATAGAGAAATTCTTCAAAGAATTACAAATTAAATAAACATATAAGTTAATAATTACCTCAATAGATTGGAAAATATGGTTCAGGAGTAATGAAAGAAAAAGGCCAAAGATTTTAAAGCTACATGGAAGCAACATATCTAAATATGAGGACTACCTCATGTGACAAGAGAAATAGAAGGTGTAAGACACAGAAAGCACCACATAATATCATAAAAAAGTATATTTTGCAAATAGAAAACAACTTGTTACTGATAATGAGAGTCATTCCTGAATCAATTGTATACTGACATGGTAAATCCAGGCTACTGACTTGTTAGATCAAAGACCAAAATTAATACAAAGCTAGAAGAAAGAAAGAAAATGAGAAAAAATATATTCTGAGCAATTAGCCCTAACTTCAACCTGACCTCTTTAAATAAATTCTTGACATCAAAAATGAGATGAAGGAAAGGATATAGATACTAATTGTAATTTCATACAGAAGTTTAACCAATGTAGATCAGTTGACACCACAAGGAAAAAGACCCTAAAAAGCACCTTAGTCAATAAACACTTGACTTACTTGCCAAGCAAAGAAATATGTCATCCAAGGCAACACCAGTACATAATTAAAACCCGTTTATAAATTGTTACATAAGAAGACAGTGGAAGATTATTATCGAAAGCACCTCATAAAAGAATTGCTGTTGTTTATCCTTCATTTTCAAAGAGGACCAATGACATCACAGGGTGCTGCCTCAACTTGTGCACAAATTAGACTTAAGTGACACAGTGACACTCTTTCTTCCAGAGACATCAAAGTCTAGTGGCAAGACAAAAATCAGGATGACTGGCTATGGCCTGGGATGCAGTGGATGACCTTAGCATTTTCAATGTCTGACCAAGCTTTAGGCGCTCCACAGCTCCTGCTTCAGCTACCTTCTCATTTGCCTATTCTGCTGGGGGAAGTCTTCACTTGCTTGGAATAGACATCCTTCTAATTCACCATCGGTTAACTTTGACCTGTTTTAGCCCATCTTTCAACACAGTTTGACGAGGTATGGCCACTGTGCATGCTCCAGCTTCTTGGAGCCACAGGTGACAGTTGGATTAAAGATGGACAACAAAGGTGGATGAGCAGCTCTGAAAAGGGCTTGGCTGGGGCAGCTAGGTGGTGCAGTGAATAGAGCACCAGCCCTGAATTCAGGAGGACCAGAGTTCAAATCTGGCCTCAGACACATAACACTTACTAGCTGTGTGACCCAGAGCAAGTCACTTAACACCCAGGAAAAAAAAGGGGGAGGGGGATTGGCAAATCCTTAGAGCTGATAGTCCTCCCTGAACACCTCATTCACCCCTCATAAAAATAATGAGAAGCAGTAGAAGAAAACACCTGTTTACAGATAGATTGGTAGAGATCTAACTAATAAAAGCCATCGTGGGTACATTTAAGCATGATATTGAAAGGAGGACAACAAATAGATGAAAGCTGGAAAAGATCTACAGACATTTTTATGAAAAAGCACATTGGATTCACCATTTTGTACTCTAGCATCACAGAATCAGATGCACTAACAGAAGAAGTAGAAACGGTATAGAAAACAGAAATGGGAAAAGCAGATGTACTATACCAAGTATAATCAATGGAAGACCATGCTAAATGTAATGCACTTTTTAAGGAATCAAGAGATAAATTTTCAAGGTATTGAAGGGAGGGGAAAATATCAAAGGTATAGAATATGTCTTGGATCTTATCATTTAAAAGTTACTGAGAAAACGGTAACTTCCAAACCATATTATGGCTTCTTTTCCAGCCATATAAAAATGCTTATTGGGATATTCTACAGAAATATCAAGGGCACAACCCTTGATGTGGGTATTATAAGGGGAGAGGCAGGCTTTCAGGAGTGAGTACTTGACACTTGAACACTTGACATATCTTTGCAATCACACAATTTATCAATGTAGTAAATAGAGGATCCCAATGTGCTTACTCTTTTTTGACTATGGGAAAACATTTTATTCAGAAGAGCAAAATACTCCCTTAAAGATGCTTCCAACAAATTGTCTCTGATGCATATGTCAAGATTATACAAGATTCCTTGGAAAAGTAACAACAGAGAAAATCTTGCTTGACAATCCCCTGTTCATTTGTTCATTAATATGAAGGGAGGCGTAAAACGAAGAGATGTCTATTCACTTACAATGAGCATACTGTCATTGAGGAGATCTAACTAAAAGTCCAAGTCAAGCAGAGGTTCTCTGTCTATAATGAGTTCTTCCAGATATTCCTATTTATGGGTGACATCGTGCTAATTGAATCAAGGCTCAGAACATTGCAGAGCCTACTAAAGGAGATCCTTAACTGCTTAAAAGAGTTTGGACTAACAAGAAAAAATAAGTATATAAAATGGGCGTATTGTGTAGATTATGATACGCAATTGAATGGACAGCCGATGGAACTTGCCAATAGAGAACCCAAGTGCTCCATTAGTAAGTACCCCTGTGATGTCACAGCACATTAGATGGCCCTTGTGGGAAACTTATAGAAAGACATGGACAAGAGTTATCTAGGATAGGCAAGCATGGATGGGTTACTATCTTCATCATTGTAAAAAACTCTCAAATCATTAAGATCCTAGATTCATTTGAGTATTTCAAAGTACATATAGTAATAGTATAGATACAGGTATAGGTACATATAGTAGTAGTATAGATACAGATACAGGTAGATATAGCTATACACACATACATACACATATTATGATATGTGAATGAATAGAAAGTGCACTGAGTAAGTCTACTGACATCCTGATAGGTACTGTGAATGCACAGTGAGTTAAGCCCATAAATGAGAAGGAAGAATAACTAAGGCAGGATTGAATTTGGGAAGCTGCACAGCATTTTCAGTCATCCCAAAATACCTCCACAAAACCAATCTATTTAGCCTTCTTTTAGGATGTTACATGACTAAAAATAATGAAATGCTGCAAACTTAGAATAACCAAAATTGCAGGTATTCCAAAAAACACCATAAAAACCCATAATGGGTGACTAAGTAGGTAGAAGTATAAATATTACCAATGATGACATGAATATAGTACAAAAGATAATATGAATAATATGTAGTACAGTAACTGGCCCATCAAAAGAGTCAAATCAATGCTTCATCTAATTTAACACCAGAAAAAGAAGTGAACTACTCCTGTATCAAGAATGGAAGACAGTGAGTGAACAGTCCAAGTATTATATGGATGCCCTCAATATACTAAGAGAAACAAAGGAAGGACCACAGTGAATGAGGCAAGTCAATTTCAGTGGAGGGTTTATAAAAAGATGTTTTGCACACACACACACACACACACACACACACACACGTACATAATACAACGTGTGGAGATTGTTATCTCTATAAAGGGGTAGATACTACACAAATCAGTGAGATCACAAAATCAAGTATATTCCTTTTTATGAGGAGAGCAGTCTAAAACTATCATTCCACTGATATATGGAACTCCTAGTGAAGAAAACTCCCTCTAACAATGTAGCTCTGCAACTTAGAGCTTTAGAGAGTTTTCTAGGGACACTGAAAAGTTGAGTGGTTTGCCCAAAGTCACATAGCCAGAGATGAGACTTGAATGTATATGTGAAGGTATGGTACATGTGCATGTATGTGTACATGTATGTGTATGTATTGTATTATAGTATAGTATTGTGTAAATATGTAAATACATTTATCTAAATGTATATACATACATCTATGTGTTATGCATGCATGTATACATACATTTGCACACCTCCCCTAAAAAGGGTAAGAATGGCCTGGGACCTCATAGACCTGTGGGCTTTGAGTTGTCTGCTTTTCTCCTGAGCCAAGGAAATATCACATGGTTTAGGACTTGGGTGAAACTAGAAGGGAAACACATAGAGATAAGAAAGGTGACCTGGTTCCAACACACCCACAGCAGCAGCACAAGGGTGGGAGAAGGGACAATGACAAGTTTAGTCCTCAAACACATTCCTCTTCCTGGGACCTGAGAGAAGTGAAAAGCAAGCAGTGGGATATAAGACCTAGGCTTGTTTTTAATTTTCATTGAAGGTCACTTATTTAGTTATCTGGAGCACTTAGGGGAAAAAAATATGGGAGAATTGAAGTTACCTGGAGGAACTGGGCTCTGCAGTATTGTAGGTATACGTTGCCTTGGCCATATGTGCTTGCTACACATGCACTGCATTACCTGTGTACTCTATTCTTGTATTTGGGTAAAGATGGGTTCCGGGTTTGTAGGGAGAATGTTTTGTAGCCACAATTTTTTCTATGTCACATTAGTAAATGTCTTTGCTTTGAACTACTTGTATATACTTGTTAACTATCAAAGATAAGCCTACTAGTAGGGGCTTATTAGTTATAGTTTTAGGATTGTGGATCCATAGAATACTGTGAATCTGAGGTATGAATTATAATTGGGGTGGTCCCAGAGAGACACATATATGCATGTGTCTATGTATGTGTGTGTGTAGAATATCTTTAATTTTTAAGGATGGCTTTAACAGTAGGATTATAATCTGCATTGCAGGTGTAACTTATTCTAACAGCTGTTCCACAGCATTAACTAAACTGTACACATCGAGACTGATATTTGTGGCCATAGCCATGATCTAGAGCAGAGCAGAGGTGTCAAACTTGCAGTCCTACCTGCAAAACCCCCAAGTGCCATGGGAACCAGATGAAAATGTCATTAGGAAATGTCTAACAAAGTTAATAAAAATATGGTACAATATAGATAATGTTAATTTGTGGTTTTCTAATACAATATGTGGCAGTAGATCAATTTCTATTTGAGTTTGACACCACTGGTCTACAGAGTCTGACTTATTTCCTTGATCAGACATAAATCAGAAGTCTTTGCTCTTAAGGAGTTTGCTCCCTCCTCTTAGCTGCTAAGTTGTTATCATAGTTTACCATAGCTAGGCTGTGTCATATAAAATCGCCTTGCAGAAAATTATTCTAGTGGATTCCTGAAAAAAAAAAAAACTTGTCTTCCTTTAAGGCTCATCTGAGATATTCTGTAGACTGTCCCCTGATCTCCTGTTTTTAGTTCCTCAAATTACCCCACATTGTAATTATTTGTCTATATGTTTTATCTCTCTGAGAGAAAGTAAGCATCTTGAATACAGGGACCATTTTGTTCTCTTTGTGTCCCTACACACAGCTATCTGTGTACCATTTCCTCCAGGGTTACTTCCTCGACTCTCACTCAAACTGGTGGATAAGGTCTTCAGAAGGCAGCTGACAAATTTTCTTCCAAGGGTTCTAGGGATATCTTGAGGGTATTTGGGTTTTTCTAGGATTGTTTGCAACCCTTCTTGTCAGTGGTATGCTCCTCGTTATCAGCCAGCTAAAATTAAATTAGCCTTTAAAAGAAGGCATTTACAATGCCTATATAGCAAAGTCAGTTGTCACAGAAATAGCCCCCAAGACTGAAGACACACTTACCCCATGCTCACATGATATCCCTGGGGAGAGTGGGCTCAAATTTAGAAAGTCCATACAGTCAAAGGGTGAACTAAGAGATCCTGATTATTGGAAGTCCTTTTCTCCTTCTGTGGAATCTTCATTCTTCTCTATTGGGTCCTGAGTGCCTTTATAAAATCTTGATGCTTTGTTTCTTCATTGAGTCTAATTTGTTCTCACAGTATTTCAGCCCGCAGTGCTGCTGGGGTATACTGCTCTGCCCAGTGCATACTGTATCAATGCCACTGGAAACCCCAGATCATCCGGCTTTTTGTTCACAGAGTTACCACCTGGCCAAAGGGGGAGGGAGAGGGAAGACAAACTCCGTACTCTCCCCCAATGGAAATTTCTTCAACTTCTAATCCAATCCCACTCTAATCAACTGCTAGAATGGCTTGTTGGGGTATAAAAGTTCCCACAGGTGTGTCTGATTCTTTGGGTCAATTACAAGGTATTTGCCCATCATCTATCTTCCTCTAATAATCAAACACTTCACCCAAAATTGAATAAGATCTTGTTTACATCACGTTTGGGGAGTCATTGATAAATTCAATAGAAAAGTGTGGGCCTTCTATGATTTATTGGGGTGGGGCAGATTCCCCCACCCTTATACTCAGCTTCAATCTGCCAGGCAATATAGAGTACAAGCTTGGGTAGCCTCCCATTAGATCAGGCTTTGTTATTTGCATCCAAAAGCCATTGCAAATCTGATACAGCAGAATATCCATGTAGTGTAATGGTCAGGGTGTATCCCAGTTACCATTAAAAGTATAAGGATGTTTGCGTTCATGTCCTAAAAAAATCTGTCACTGTCAATTTAATAAAAGTATCTATAAAATCTTTAATTTTAATGTCTGAAACAGGCCACGTAAAAAGAGAGAGAAAAAGTTAGATAGCTATCCATGTCAGGCAGTAACTTATCTTTCCCAGAATTGAACTTGAATGAATGTGCCCTGAAGAACTATTGGCATAGATCCAGGAACACTGAGCAAAATGAAAGATCACATAGAGATCTTCTTTGTTCAGGGGCTGCATAAATTAATTACAAGCTGATAAGACTGGTGTTTGTCTTCAATCATGGTAGCTATGCATGCTCTGGAATTGTTACCATAAAGTATTATCTAAGCTTAGTAAAAGTTAGTCTAGGTGCCAGGCAGTGTGCTAAGCACTGAGGATACAAAGAAAGGCAAAAGCAGCTTCATTCTAATAGGGGAGCCAACTTGAAAACAACTGCGTATTAAAAAAATAGATGGATAGATAGATAGATAGATAGATAGATAGATAGATAGATAGATAGATGTGTGTGTGTGTGTACACATATACATAAGCAGTAAATGGGAGGTGATCTCAGAGGGCAGGTGCTAACAGTAGGGAGAACAGAGGAAGGCATCTTGTAGAAGGTGGAATTTGAGCTGAGTCTTGAAACACACCAGGAGTTAGCTAGCAAAAAAAGGAACCATGGGGGACAGTCAGTGAGGAGGTATAGATTCAAGTGTTATGTGCAAGAAAAAGCGGGTAGACCAGTTTTCTTTGATCTTAGAGTGTTTGGAGGGGAGTAAAGTAGAAGGAGTAGGCAGTTAGATGGTATGGTGGATAGAGTGCCAGCCCGGAGTCAGGAGGACCTAAGTTCAAAGCTAGCCTCAGACACATATTAGCTGGGTGACCCCAGGCAAGTCGCTTAACCCTATTTGCCTCAGTTTCCTCATCTGTAAAATGAGCTACAGAAGGAAATAGCAAAACACTGTAGTATCTCTGCCAAGACAACCCTAAATAGGGTCACGAAGAGTCAGCCACAATTGAAAAATTACCGAACAACAAAATATAAGAAGACAGGAAAGGTAAGAAGGGATCAGACTGTGAAGGGCTTTAAATGCCAATAATGAGTCTCATATTTGATCCTGGAGGCAATAGGAGCTATTGTAGTCTATTGAGTAATGGAGTGATGTGGTCAGACTGGGATCATTTTGATCTTCCTAAATGGAGCTGAGTGGAGGATGGAGTGGAGTAGGGAGAGACTTGAGTCAGGGAGATTGGTAGGTTATTATAGCAGTCCATGAGAGAGGCAATGAGGGTCCGCACCAGGATGGTGACTTTATGAGTGTGGAGGTGATGAAGGTAAAAATTTTGAAACCTGATGATAGATTAGATATGTGGGGTAAACATGAGTGAGAAGTCTTGGATGACATCAAGGTTGAGAGCCTGAGTGACTGGAAAGGTAGTGGTGCCATTGACAGACTTAAAGAAGTGGGGAAGAGGGAAGAGCTTTGGAGAAAAGATAATGAGTTCAGTTTTGGATATATGGAGTTTGAAAAGTCTATGGTACATCTAGTTCCATCCATGTCACTGAGTCATTGAAATGCAGTGGAGAACAACACACATACCCACCCTGTACTTGAAACTCTTCAGCTTAGTAGGACCTCCCCACCCCAGACAGTGTTTAAGCTGTCTTAGTGAAGCCTTTGAAAATCCATAATGACCTTTACCCTACATTAGACTAGGAGTCTAGTGGAAATATGGAAGCATATAATCAGCTGATTGAACAAGGCCAGAAATTCAGTATCTAAGCATCAATTTTAACAAAACACTGTCTTAAAAAACTCATACAGTAGCGGTGACCGAACGAGAGAGAGAGAATCATTGAAACAGCTCTTAAAATGAACTGAAGGAAAAAAGAAAGTTGGGAAGAAAACACAGGCAAGTCAGTCAATCAATAAGCATTAATTAAGTGCCTAGCAGGTGTCAGGCTTTATGCTAAGCATTGGGGATACAAAAAGAGGCAAAAGACAGTTTTTAAGGATCTCACAATCTAGTGGCAGGGCAGTTTTGAAAGATATATGTAGGGGGCAGCTAGGTGGTGCAGTGGATAGAGCACCGGCCCTGGAGTCAGCAGGACCTGAGTTCAAATCCGGCCTCAAACACATAACACTCACTAGCTGTGTGACCCTGGGCAAGTCACTTAACCCCATTGCCTAGCCAAAAGAAAAAAAAAGAAAGATATATGCAGAATTATGATTTTTTGAAAATGTAGGCAATATAAAGTGAAAATTCATAAACTATTCCCTTTTTTGCTTCTGCTATGTATATAGAAATGTTCTTTTTTATGTTAAAGGTAAGAATTTTTTAAAAATAATAGAAAATTTTATAGAGAAAACAAATGCAAATAGCCAACATCACAGCCCGTCTATATTCTCCTACATTCTGGGTCGGGGTGGGGAACCTATAGCTCCTCAAGCATGACCCTTTGGTTGAATCCAAGAGGTGCACTTGAGGACCTAGAGGACTACACGAGGTCCCAGGTTCCCCACCCCAGCTCTAGGTCTTTATAGAATATCAAAGAAATCCATCAGCAAGCACCTACTGTATACAAGGCATTGCTAAGCTCAAAGATACAAAAATGAAACATTTCCTTTCCTCAAAGAATTAACTTAAAAACTTGCCCCTGAACCAGGTGTAATCACTGGGTAGTGTCCACTGGATGGGGAAAAGGAAGACTAATGAAGTGGAGAGATAGCCTAGAAAGGCTCAAGGTTAGAGTTCAAATCCTGCCTCTAACACACACTAGCTGTGTGAGACTGGGAAGGTCACTTAACCTCTCACACTCTAGGCAACTCTCTAAGGCTACACATAACAGATCTGACACTGATCTGATCTACACTGAGAGAGGGAGTTTCCATCATCAGAAGTTCAGTTCAATACAGCAATGAGATCGAAAATCCAGTCCCTACTGGGGGAGAGGGGGGCAGAGAGAGAGAGAGAGAGAGAGAGAGAGAGAGAGAGAGAGAGAGAGAGAGTTAATAGATTCCAGCCAAATAAAAGGAAAGAATAACCAGATCAGAGAAAAGCCCTCCTGGGGGAGAGAAATCAAAGAGGAGAGACCTCTGGAGAAAGGGAGAACCCAGAGAGCAGAGGAGCTCCCCAGGACTGGGAGGAGAACAATGGTGAGCTGAGCTGTGCCAATGGAAAGCAGCGGCCAAGGAAGAAAGGGTTGGAGCTCGGGGTGTGACAGAGCAGCAGCACATGGGAAACTGGTTAAATGGACTTAGAGGGACCTTGTATCAAGAGTGAGCTGAAATTCACATTTCAGTTGGACTTCTAAATCAAAAATCTAATTTCCCCTTAGTATAGATGACATTCTGCCAAAGTAATATTCCTAAAACGTACTTTAATCCCATCACCCCTGCACAATAAACTCCAATGGTTGGTAATTACCTCAAGGATGAAACACAAACTCTTCTGTTTGGCTTTCAAAGCCCTTCACAGTCAGACTCCAACCTGCCTGGCCAGCCTTATTTTGTACTTGACCTCATTCCCCCCTCATGTACTCTATTGTATAGCCAAAATGGTGCTCTTGTTATTACCTACACACACACACACACACACACACACACACACACACACTCCATTTTATACCTTATCTAGAGCACTAGGCCTGAAGTCAGGAAGATATGAGTTCAAATCCACCTTCCACACTTACTAACAGTATGACCCTAGGCAACTAACATCTGATGGCCTCACTTTCCTCTTATGTAAAATGGGAATGATCATAGCACCTAATGCCCAGGGCTGTTGTGAGGATCAAATGAGTTAATATTTGTAAAGCACTGAGCACACTGACTTGAACATGGCAGGCTCTACATAAATGTTAGTTATCATTATTATATCATGCCTTGCACAAGCTATCCCCCATGCCTGGACTTTAGACTCCTGAAATCCCTAGTTTCTTTTAAAATGGCTCAGATTCCTTCATCTATATTACATCTTCCCTGTTTCTCAACTACAAATACCTTTCCAAAAATCATCTTGTATTTATTTCACATATACTTATAGGTATACATGTTGTCTCCTTCTATGTAATGTAAGCTCCTTGAAGCAAGGGCTTATAATTTTTGTCTCAGGGCATAGTACATTTTCTACTTAGCACATAGTAGGTATCTATGTCTTAGCACATAATAGGTATCAGATAAGTGTTGAATGAGTGAATAAACCAATATTTTAAGGTTGGTATAGTTAGGGTAGAGACCAATCACTTACCAGATATGCACACGTGCATGTGCGTGCACACACACACACACATATTCCAGCATGGCTGTGAAAAGGCTTCAGCGGTCTTGCCAGGTCCATAAATGACATGTCATCTAATAAACTATAATAGTTTCTAAAATACATCAGACCATCCTTTCAAATGGTAAATTTCCATGAACTGTTAATGAAATGGCTTCTCTCTTTCTCCTTTTCTCTCTCTCTCTCCCCTTTAAAAAAAAAATCTCCCAGTCTAGCATGTGATACCTAGACCAACTCAGAAACTCTTTAAATATCAAAAACAACTTTTCATACCCAGTAAATACCACAGACAGAGTAAAAGTCTCTCCAGAATCATTAGCCTTAAGTTCCTAATGAAGCATTTGCTATTTGCTTTTTTCCCATTGTAGGGAAGAAATGCTGCTCCTCAGAGTATGTGTACATGTAAGAAAAACCCTAACCCTGAATATGCCTCATGAATGTGCAATAGTCTCTATTCCTTTAAGTAATATCCAGAAGTAAACAATGGAAAGTATGATGGGTCATATTTCTTCCACCTTCACTTCAAACCCCTTTTCCTCTAAAAATATATCCATAAAAATGAATTAAAGCAGATTAGGTGACTTGGTAAATTAGTGTGCGGGTGTGGGTGGGTGGGTGGGTGTGGGTGTGAGTGTTAGTGTTCTTAATCTCCATCCAAGAGAACAAGGGTCTGGCACTTTTCTGGGACTTTCTGGCTGGGACTCCTGCTACCAGAATCATAATCGCATTATGGAAAGGAAATTAGTGATGTCCTCCAGCAAAGAATTCTATTGTAAGTTTATATTGAAATCCGACTTGATTTCTTTTTTGATGCTTAAGTCAGTCAAGGTTCTCATTCTGGAAGTTGAGAACCCTGAGATAACTTTACTGTCCTTTTAGGTTTAAAAAAAAATGACTTTCGAGGAAATAATCTTTTCATTCCTTAGAAAAACAAAATAAGATTATCCAGGAAAAATATATTACTGGATGGTTTTCTAAAGAAGGGATAAGCATTAAGTGATACAAAGTTGGTAGTTAGTCAGATTGTGCTTTGAATTAATCCCTTCATTTTAGAACACTGGACTGGGAAACTTGTGCTCCAATCCATCTTCAAGAACAGTGTTTGATTAACCAAGTTAATGATAAATTAATAACAATTAATCAAATTTTAAAAGTAACTTTTTTTGCTAGTGATGAATGGCACAATCTTTCTATACTGTATTTCAGATATTTCATGGTATCATAGGCAAAAAGAAACATAGATCATTGTGTAAGGTTGGGTTATTAAGCCATGGTTTAGACTCTATACAGGTTTTCTAGCAAGTGTGAAGTACAAAATTCCAGGAAAGGAAGGAGCCATGCCCAAAAGGAATCACTACTATAATACACCTGACAAGTATCTGTTGTTCATCCTTTGTTCTTGAAGATGACCAATGACATCAAAAGGGTGATGTCTTGCTAACAAATTAGATGTAAGTGAGACAGGGCTGTACAAAGGTGTCAGCCTCACTCTCTCCTCCAGAGCCATCTGGGCTCAGTGGCAAGACATAGGTCAGGAGAACTGGTGATGGCCAGGATACAGTAGGAGACCCGGGCCTTTTTAAGTTAAGATCTTTCCCAGGTGTCAGTCTGTCTGAGGCCACATCCATTCAGTAGTTGAAGGCTAGGTGAGAACTGAGGCAAAATATGGCCTAGTTTGCCTTCACAAAAGAATCCATCTGGGAGGGGAAGACCCTGAGAGTTTCTGGTCAGAACAGAAACAATTGCTATTTACACTCCTTCAGAGCCACCAAAACCCAAACAATGAGCAAGTGAGGCTTGGGCTGGAGACTATCACGGGTCAATCAGTGAGAGCCTGAGTGATTTGGGTTTAAAGGAAAAGTCAAGTAGATCCAGTTGAATCCCAATGGCTTTATCAAAGCCTGGTTTTCCAAAGTTATATTTCAAGAAATCATGAATGAAAGCTACATGAGACAAAAGGATTAAATGCCCCAGTTTGGGGGGGGGACAGTGATAGAATAAAAAAGTATGAAAGATGAAAAATCTAGCCCCCAAACCCCAAGATATCCTGAGAAGTATAAGAGATCAAAATTTATATTCCTTTGGACAGAGCACCCACATGTAAAGGTATGACTCACCATGTGGACAGAGGGAGAGGAGGAAGGAAGGAAGGAAGGAAGGAAGGAAGGAAGGAAGGAAGGAAGGAAGGAAGGAAGGAAGGAAGGAAGGAAGGAAGGAAATAGCAGCATTTCCCAACTGGAATTGGCCAGTTGGGTCCCCAGTGGGGTAGCTACTACTACTAATGAATTCTTGTTCATCCTTCATTCTTGAAGAGGACCAATGATATCAGGAGAGTGATGTCTTGACTTGAAAGTGAATTGGCTTTAAGTGAGTCAAGGTTGCGGCAAAGTCATCAGCTTCACTCTGTCCTCCAGAGGTATTTAGCCTCTCCCTGAAGACCTCCAGTGTAAGGGAACTCACTATCCCCTGAGCTAGCCAATTTGGAACAGTTCTAATTATTAGGAAATTATCCCTGGCCTCATGCCACAATTCACCGCTTTGCCATTTCCAACTTTTGTTCTTGCTTCTGCCCTCTAGGATCAGACAGAATAACTTTAATCTCTCTTGCAACACACACACACGTATACATATATACATACATACAAACATATATTCACATGTATACACATGTGTATGTATCTATGCATGTATATATCATCCTGAGTCTTCTCTTCTCCAGGCTAAGCAGGCCCAGTTCCTTCAACTGATTCTTCTATAACTTGAACTCAAGACCTTTTATCATTCTAGTTGCCCCCTCCTCTGGAGTTGGCCAGAATTTGACACAATACTCTTGATAAGGTCTGACAAGGACAGAGTTCCAGAGACAGTCTCTCTGTATTACCTCTTTATTCCTGGAAGACAAATTTTTACTGCGGCCCAATATTACATCAGTTTTGGGGAGGAATGTCATATTGCAGTACTGACTCACCTTGACTGCAGTCCACTCAAACCCACAAATATGTAGCCCACATTATGGACTATAAGCAATTGTTCTGTTGTTTCAGTCATGTCTGACTCTTTATGACCTTATTCGGGGTTATTTTTTTTGGCAGAGACACTGGTGTGGTTTGCCATTTCTCCTCCAGCTCATTTTACAGATGAGGAAACTGAGGCAAACAGGGTGAAGTGATTTCCCCGGGGTCACACAGCTAGGAAGTCTCTGAGGCCAGATTTGAACTTAGGAAGATACATCTTCCTGACTTCAGGCCTGGCACTCTTGCCACTACACCACCTAGCTGCAGTATTGCCTCAAAAAAAAACAATGAAAAAGCAGTTGCTAAAGAAAAAAGAAAGCAACAATTAGCTTGGAGTGGGAGCCATCTAAGCTAAGAATACTTGAAGATGATCACAGAAATAAGACAGCACCAAATGGACCAGGTCTGCCAATGTTTTCAGAGGGATCTATATTCCATGACAACAGTTATCATTTTTGTTGATACCTCAGTATCTAAGGGTTCTTGTAAGGGTCAAATGCCATAACATGTAAAGTTCTTTGCAAAACCTTGAAGTACTATGGAAATGGTAGCTATGATCCTTATTTCTTAGATAGTCAGTCAGGTTTCAAACCACTTTACATACATGTCATACATGTTACATACAAGTAATTTTATATTGCCTAAATTGATTTCAAGAATAGGTTTAAGACCTGACTAGATAGAGATAAAAATCCTAGATCTAGATTATTCTATTTATATTACATATTTATATAATATATTACCTACATACTTAAGTTAGCGATGTATGTGTGGTATTGAAGGTAACATTGTGGCTTTAGCATTTAATATAAATTATATTGGGGCTCATTGCCACCTTTTGGGATATGAATGAGTAAGAGGGCAGGGGAAAAACCTATTTATGGTCAGAAGTTGGACTAGCCCTACATGGTTTATTGGATGAAGGAACTGGGGTCCTTGTGAGCTAGTCTCCTGCCTTTATCAGATTTCTTCCCAGCATAAACCACTGTATATCATCATTTTTAATCTAGCAAATTTATATGCTATATCTTTCCCAGTAGAATGTCAGCTACTTGAGGGGAGGGACCATTTTTCATTTTGTCTTTAGCTTTAGATGTTGCTCTAGGACACAAGAATCTTTGCTCTTCTCACTTTATCTTCCCTTCAGAAAGGATGTGTACTTCCATTCTCAATGGCACCATGTTCTGGGCTCATTTTTCTAGGTGAAATCTAAATGGACTCTAGTTTCGAGTTTGGAGATTCTTCTTGAAAGAGAAATAAATATAAATGAAAACTTGATTGCCCAAAGGAGGTCTTCAACCTTCCATTGTAGATCAGCCCAGGTATTTTTCACACCATTAACAAATGAGAAGAGATTTGTAAAGTACTTAGCACAGGGCCTGGCACATCCTCCTCATCCTTTCCTTCCTTCTCTTCCTCCTCCTCCTCCCCCTACTTCTTTTTCTTTTCCTCCTCCTCCTCCTCCTCCTCCTCCTCCTTCTTCTCCTCCTCTTTCTCTCCCTTCTCCTCCTTCTCCACTCTCAGTGTGCTCCAAACTTCTTGATTCAGCAGGATCTCCTCCTGTTTCAAACAAAACCCTTTCCTCCAAGAAAATATTTCATTCATCTTTGGAAGTTTGTAGAAGGAGCTGCATTGATATCCCCATTGCCAAACACAGTCTCATGCACATAGTAAGTAAATTCTTAATAAATACTTGTTAAGTTGGCTTGAAATGCTAGAAAATACTGCCCAAATTCCTCAGACTTGCCCGTTTTTCAACCATTCTTTCCTGCATTGGAGGTAGGGAAGTGGTCTTCTAAGCCCTCTCAATAGGTTTTGAACCCATGAAGTTTGTTTCTTCACTCAGCCAAAGGAATTGCAAATGATCTGTTCCCAAATGCACACAGACATACACACACTTCTGATTTTATTACATTCTAAATAAGACTTTTTAAAACACTAACTTATCAGAAATACACTAGAGGAAAAAGAAACAGCATGGCTGTAACCCCCTACTAATGAGGCACTAATGCATAATTATTATAATACACACACTGCTCTTCACAGAGGAATATTTATAAACACTGAAACAGTTGGGTTTTCAGTGAAGTCTCGTGTACAGATTGTTTTTCTCTGGTGGTTTGTCCTTTTCTCTTATTGTAGTCATATTTAATGAATTTCGCAAGGCTGCACTCCAGCACAGAAAATACTGGAAGAGCCCATGTATTTAATGTGTGCTGCCTTCAATGAGTGTGCAGAGCCAAGACATTAAATAAAATGAAGTGCCCCACCATCAGGAAGGCATTCCATTCTAAATTCTTGAAGGTTAACTGCAAGAGGATGGCAAGGCTGCCATGATGAGCACAAATAGTGTGGAAAGTAAGTGGTTGAATTCAGTCAAATCTTTGGGGATTTGGAAGGGTTGTTTTTGTTTGGGGGGGGGAGAAGGGAAGAAGCATAAGAAGGGAATTCCATTAAATTGGTTATTGATTAAATTAATCAGGTATATTGGTTATTTCCCCCAAATTGGCTTCTATGTGAAATCAGAACCTGGAGATAGTAAAGAATCAAGGATGATTTTGTCTTCTTTTCTTTGGGTTTGGGTCCAAACCTGTGGTTTCATCAGCATAGAGACCTCCCAAAGTAGTCACATACCTACCAGAGGCCCAGATGATATCTTATTGCATGGGCACCTAGAAGGAAAGAGGAAATTATCTCTATGAATATATTCTTCAGCTTAGAGTCCTACAGAGTTCACCAAGGCATCAAGAAATGACATGACTTGCAAAGGGCCACAGGCCAATATGGGTCAAATGAGGAACTTGAACCCAGGTATGGAGGCTGGCTTTCAAAAATCACAGAATCTGAGAACTGGAAGGGACCTCAAGTGGCCACCCAGAAGATGGAAGGTAACCTGAGAGAAGGCAATATTCTCAAGGTCATGATCTTGATCATAAGTTTTAAGTTGGAATTCCCTCATTTTCCATATAAAGAAACTGAGTCTCAGAGAGGTTAAGACTCCTTTTTTTTTTGGTGATGCAATCAAGGTTAAGTGACTTGCCCAGGGTCATACAGGTAATGAGTATCACTTCACCACTTAGCTGCCTCAAGGTTAAGACTTCTGACACGGGCATAATTATCAAAGGATCACAGATTTAGACCTGATCATAGAAGACAACCCCATTATATCAAAGACAAAGACAGTGAGGTTTAAAAATGTTAAGTGAAATGCCAAAAGTCATGAAGTTAGTAAATATCCAAAACAGGATTTGAACCCAGGTAGTTTTGACTCTAAGTCCCATGACATAGCCTCCCTGAAATGAAAGTGATAGGGAGCAGCACTGTCTTCTTAAGACTTGTTGAGGGGGCAGCTAGGTGGCACAGTAGATACAGCACCAGCCCTGGATTCAGGAGGACCTGAGTTCAAATCTGGCCTCAGACATATAACATTTACTAGCTGTGTGACCCTGGGCAAGTCACTTAACCTCATTGCCAGCCAAGAAAAAAAAAAAAAGACTTGTTGCAAGTATTGGGTAGTTTGCATAGCCCTGATATTAGATGCCACAGGCTTAAGGGGAGTTGAAAGGAACATCTCACCCTATCTTAAATAACAAGTAACCTGGGGAAAGTCTCCTGGTGTGGGAAAGAGAAGAAAAGGGAGAAAATGGCCTGAAAAGCTCTTTTCTGTGTGGTACATCTGTGGGGATAACTAATAACATAGCTAAAAAAAAATCTTGATTAATCTTAGCACAGCCACTATAAGAGCTATAATATTCTTTTTAAGGAAGAATAAGCCCCTGTAGACACCAACAGCTGTAGCAGAAGATAGCACCAGTTCAACAGTGAAAAAGCCCACCAAGAGATGACAAGAGTAACTCTTAAGGAGAAACCACAAACAGTAGCTTCACAGGCAGAAAAGACAGGCTGAGTCACAGTGGGGCAATAGAGATGCTCAGCCAATTGCTGGGAGTCAGAACCACTGGAGGTATTCCAGCCAAAAAGCAACCCTAGGATCACATGTTATCTAGAAAGCCCAGAAAATAAGATTTCCCCAAGAACATATATAAAACATGAAGGAATGGAGATATATACATACACCAAAAGGCACCTGGGAAGATCACACCACCATAATCCCACAAATAGGATGGCTAACCTGCCAATGTACACACAGCTCTGTCACTGTGGCATAATTAGGTAGCCCAAAGGTCTGAGCAATCTCCTCAAATTTCAACATTTTCTACAGAAACCTTCAAAGTAGGAAGAAGCCTACTGCATTCATAAGGATTAAGGGCAAGATCAGCTATCTTCTTGTCCCTCACTTCAACTGTCCTGTGTCCCAGATTGTACTAACAATCATCCCCATGGACCATGTTGGGAAAAGGAAAGCAATATACTGCTTGCTTCCTACATTGGTATACTCCAGCTCCTCTGCATTTAACAGGCAAGTAGTCTAAGATCTTGTCAACATTCAGACAAAGCTTTTCCTTTTCTTTAGAAGAAATTGCTCTAGTGGCTAAACCAAAATGTTCTGTCTTCTTTATACATAACAGAAGTAATCCGTGACTTCTTCAGTGGACTATGCCTATCTCCTCCACTCCAGATGCTGCAAACAGAATAACCCTTACTTTGGCTGCCATAATGGAATATACTCTTTCATAATGCCTTACCTTCTGGATCATGTGCAAATGAAATATTCTGTAAGGGCCAGAGATTGCACCAAGGATTATAATCACCTTTAACCAACCAAGATAGTGAGAATACATTTTAAAGAGAAACAGCCAATCTCAAAGTCCAACTTTCAAACTATATAACCCAGAAAGAAAAGGTCAACACAAGAGATAGTTCTATTGGTACATGGAAAACTTATATAAGCAAGCTTTAAAAAAAATTAAATCAACCAACAGAGTGTAACTTTCTTTATCCCCAGAACCTAGTATTATTCCATTCACATAGTAGACATAATAGAAGTTTGTTGAACTTAGTTGCATTGAAAAAAAAAATTGATTGAGTGCTTAAAATGTGCAAAGTATAATGCAAAGTCTTTCATTCATTTGCTAGACCTGAAGTCAAGAAGACCTATGTTCAAATTCAGTCTCAGACATTTACTAGCTGAGTAACCATTTAAGGCTGGTCACTTAATCTCTGTCTGCCACAGTTTCCTCATCTGAAAAATGAAGATAATAGTATTTACCTTCCAAGATTGTTGTGAGGATCCAATGAGATAATATTTGCAAACCTTAAAGCTCTAAGTGCTAGCTATTAGCATGTTGTTGTTGTTGTTGTTATTGTTGTTAAGTATTATGTTCCAGGAGTTTTACCAGGTACCAGAGATTCAAAGACAAATACAAAACGGTCTCTATGTTCAAGGAGTCTACATTTGGGGAATAATGGGCCAAAGGCATCCAATATACACATAGATAAGTCAATACAAAATAGATATGAAGTAAACACAAAGTAATTTCCATTGATAAGGAACACTAATAGCTGTGGGGAAGAGGAAAGTCATCATGTAGAAGACAGCCCTCAAGATGAGCTTTGAAGAGAGCTAAGGTTTCCAAGAAGCAGAGAGGAGGAGGAAGTGCATTCCAGGAAGGTGAGGTGAGCAGACTGCGCAAAGGCACAATGGTGAGAGATGGAATAGCTGTAAATGTAAACTATTACCCATAGGTCAAAAAAATCTATTTCACCAGCATAAGAGGGAGAAGTTTTATCTATACAACAGTTCATCTAGAAAAGATCAGGGGTTTCAGTGAATTAGAAGCCCAATATGAGTCAACACTGCTATTACAGCTAAAAAATGAAATCATTGACTTCATTAAGAGATGGCAGATTTCTAAGTATAAAGAGATGATAGCCCTATTATATGTTGCCCTGGCTAGGCTATATCTGGAGTCTTGGGTTCTGTACTGGATGCCAAGGTACTAAAGACATTAAAAACTGGACAACATCTAAAGGAGAGTAACAAGAATGGTGGAGAGTCAGTCATAAGTTCGTTCCATATAAATATTGGTTAAAAAAAACTAGAGACATTTGACCTGCCCTTCCCCCATCCAAAAAAAAAAAGACTTAAGGGGATATGGTAGCTATCTTCAAGCTACCTTCAAGGGACTCTCATGAATAGAAGAAAGATAAGAGTTGTTTCTTTGGTCTCATATTCAAGAATTGAGAACAATGGGTAAAAGTTGCCAACAGGTAAATTCCTAGCAATTATGGCTACCCAGGATTGGAATGGGTTGCCTTGGGAAGTGATGGACTTTCCCTCATGCCTGTGAAGCCTTCCCCGAGCCCCAAAGTTGCTAATGTTCTTTCTGCATTACACATAAAGTGTGCCTGTATTGCATACCCTTCGCTCCCCAACCAAGTAGAATATAAGCACCAGGAGGACCAGGATCACTTCATTTTAATATTTGTGTCCTGAGCACCCAACACAGGGATATAGTAGAGGGGATTCGTGTCATAGGCAGGCATTGAGCTAAATGACTTATGGGAGCCCTTCCAACTTTCAAATTCTGTGAACCTTCTGATTTATATACAAGTTGCATTTCTTTCATGGTTGATGCATTTTTTCTTCTTATTTTTTTTTAATTTAATGAATTTTTACCATAGTTCTATAAGCCACAGGGCCTCCCTTCTAGGAGCTCATATGCTAGAGATTATTGTTGTTCAGTCATTTTTCAGTCATGTCCAACTCTTTGTGATTCCATATGAGGTTTTCTTGGCAAAGATACTGGAGTGGTTTGGCCTTTCCTTATCCAGCTCATCTTACAAGTAAGGAAACTGAGGCAAACAGGGTTAAGTGACTTGGCCAGGATCCCATAGCTAATAAGTGTTTGAGTCCAGATTTGAACTCGGGAAGATGAGTCTTCCTGACTCCAGGCCTGGCACTCTATCCATTGTGCCTAGCTGCCCCATGCTTGAGATAGGTAATGCTATAATGACATAAATATAAACATAAAGCAAGGCATATTTGTATCCGAGGGACCTAGAGATCCTTATTGTAGTCCTAAGTCACTAAGCATAAATTTGGCCCAGGGACTTGAACTTTTGGTTTCCCATTTGGGGATTGGCATCAATAGCACCAGTGACAACCTCCCTCACTGGTTCATGTAAAGACAAATGAGATACCCATCCCTTTACAGAGAGTTCATGAACAAGAGGAGGAGACAGACATTGTCCTCTATAACCTATGAGCAGATCGATTTTAGTGGAATATACTCATTTGTTACAAGAGAGGGCATTAATTTTGTTTGTGCCAGAGAGTTATGGGACACGGATGGGGGTGGGGGAATAACAATGATGCTCCAAAAAGAAGGAATAGAAGGTTAAACGCATTTTACAAAATACACAGAAAAATTCTATGATACTGCAAACTCCTTGAGGATAGTAACTTTTCCTTATGCTTATTTGTATCTCCCAGTGTCTATCACAGTGTTTTGCACAGGGTAAGTGCTTAATAAAAGCTTATTGAGCTAATTACACTTAGAATTATGCATGTTGAACAAGCCAGAAGATACTAGTGGGATGTCTCCTTTCCATTCTTCCCTTTTTTTCCCTATACTCTACCTAGAAGAGGATATCAAAGTGCCTTGGAGAATAAGAAAATAAAGAAGACTTAAGGGTGGGAAAAGTATATAATAGCTGTCTTCAATGATTTGAAGGACTAAAGAAGAGGATTCAGGGGCCTGTAGTTGGTATATTCAAGTCCTTAAAGGACCGACATGTGGATAAGGGATTAGCCTTATTCTGCTCAGTCCCAGAGGGTAGAGCTCGGAGTAATGTTAGGGTCCTCTAGAAGATAAAACATCCTAACAATTAGTGATGAATGTGGGATTAGAGAGAGAGATGAAAGTACCCGGTTTGTGGCCACGGTAGAGAAAATCCAAGGCACAACCTAGAAAGAAATGAAGACTTGGCTGGATTTGGTGCCTTCTTTAAATGGAGGCTCAGAGAGAACTCATCCAATCAGAGGAAAAGTCCACAGAAAGGGAAGACACTTCTAATCTGTGAATTCCATTGGTGGAGTGAACGTTTAGGATGAAGAGATTTCTGGAACATGGTAGAGAAAGTTGAAGGTGCATCCTGAAAAATAATAAATTGAAGAAGAATGAAGAACAGAAATTTATTTTTTCTCTCCTATGCCCCATCCCACTGAAAAACAAAATGAGAAAAGAAATACAAACTTATGGTAGTAGATATATAGTCAAGCAAAACAAAATTTTTTCAATTCCTGGTAGATATAGATATAATTCTGCATCCTGAATCCATCACTTGTCTGTAATGGATAGATTGTTTCATCATTGGCACTCTGAAATCACGAACAGTCATTGCATTGATCATAGTTCTTAAAGCTTTCAGTTGCATGTTTTTATGTTGTTGTTATTGTATACATTGTTCTGCTGGTTCTGCTCATGTCATTCTTCATCAGTTTATAAAGGTCCTCAAAATTATTAATTTTTACATTGGTGATATATAGTATATACTGTTGTGATCCTGCTCACTTCAGTCTCCATCAGTTCCGGAGACTGCCTCCCATTCTTGGAATGTTTGCTATTCTCACCTCTGCCAACTTAGAAGCCCTCACTTACCTCTGGTTCACCTTGAGTCCCTCCTCTGCAAGGTCCTCTTTCACGACCTCCCCAAATTGTTAGTGTTCTTCTTCTCCCCCAAAGAAACTTACTTTGTATGTTCTTTGCACATGATTTGCATTGACTTATTGCTATACCTTTGACACACTGCTAATTTCTGAGGTGGTAAGATGGTGCTGCATTTAGACAAAACCCTCACTCAATCATCTTGCTGCCTGACAACATGTAATGTTACTGGATTCAGTTCATCATTTTAACCTGATGAAGTTTTTTTGAATCCTGATCTTTGTTCAATCTTTATTTCTTGAATGATAAACTAATTCTGGTGAGCCTTGAAAAATCATGGAAAAGGGCAGAGGTGCCACAGAACTGATGACAGGCAAATGTGATGTCACTGCAGCTGATAACATCATATTCTCTGCAGATTTTATGTTATCTATGCCTTCATCTTTCATCCAAGTGGTGATAAATGTTAAATAGCACAGACCCCAACTAGGTTGCTCAACTCTTCACTCAGTTTCCACTGAGATGGAAGACTGCCAGGTCTTACCCTCTGTCCTAACACTTCTGCCTAAGGTCCCTCAAGTCTTACCATTTTCCCTATTTCTACACATTCCAAACCTGGCCCAACATCGGACCTTCTTACCCCCTGAACTTTGCCATCCACCAGTCATTTCACCTTTAGGACCTTTGGTCCTTTCCATCTACCTTGGAGCTATCCTTTCTTTTATGTGTCACCACCTCTAATTACAGCTCCATGAGAACAGGGACCAGCTTTTTCTATCCCCTCTATTTAGCATAGTACTAGGCACATAGCACATGCTTAATAAGTACCTTTTTCATTCACTCATTCATGTTGTTTCAACCCACTAACATTTATTTCCTTGAGGTCAAGAATGTTTTGAGGTGTTTTTTTTTCTCTTTGTGTTATCATTGCCTAAAACAGTGTCTGCTACATATTAAGCAATTCATACATGCTTGTTGAATTGAATTAAAATGAAATGAATTATCCCCCAGCATCTAGCACAGTGCATTGTATATAGTAGGGGCTTGAAGAATGTTTCCTTGAAGGGAGAGGACCAACTTTGTTGCCATGATCTTGGGACACAGAAACACAGGTTAAGGTCAGTGTATCCATAACCTCATCTGAATCCCAATGTAAAGTTCAGTGAATCTTTCTAGTCTCGATTTTCTATGAGACCAGTACTTTATGAATTCCAGATCTAGCCAACAGACTGGAAGAGACTTTTCAGTGCTTATAACCTTAAAAGTCACATATATATTTTTTTCTCCAAAGAATTTTAGTTGAAGGTATCTTGTTAGCTGGGTGGCAGCCAGGTGACAGGGTGGGTAGACTGCTAGACTCAAGTCAGGAAGACTTGATTGAAATCCAGCTTCAAACACTTATTAGCTATGTAACTCTTGGCGAGTTGTTCAACCTCTCAGTTTCCTTATCTGCAAAATGGGGATAATAATAGCACCTACTTCACTGGCTTGTTCTATAGATCAAAACAAATAATATTCATGAAGTACTTCATAAGCCCTAAAGTTGTGTTAGCTATTATTATAATTAACTTTTTAAAAAATAAAAAATAGCACATTTTTGTACAACTGATAATTCAAGTCTTTAATTTCTGAGTGTTCGTTTTCCTTACAGCAACATATATTATAACCCCTCCATGACTCGGTAAATGGTTTCTGACACTGACTTTAAAAAGCATCCCTCTGTGGTTAATCTGGTGATGAGCTTCTCCAAATTTAGCCAGGCTGGTCCTCAGACAACAAGCTCATGTTTTATAATCATGTCCGCACCTGGTCAGTAAGACCTGTCTGTCAGTGCTTGCAACCCCTGGAATAGCCTTCAAAAACCCACAGTACCCTGTATACCACTGGGTTTCAACAGAGTAGGGCTTTGTTGGAAGAAAGAATGTATATCAGATAAATTTCAGAACCAAGAAAAGCTCTTTGATGAGAAATCCCACCAATAACTAAGACCACTTTAAAATACAACTAGTACTGTCCTTTCTTCGAGCATCAATTCCAAGGCACAGGCTTCTAAGTCTCCTTTTTCCCCACACCCATTGACTCTGTGCTCCTGGAGGCTGCTACTCTTATCTGAAGCCCTGGTCTATGCCAAAGATAGAAGAACAGGTTGAACTGGACAATTACCATGAGGTAGACAGCAGTAGCCTCTCTACTTCAAAATTAGCATTTTTTTTTTTTTTGCTACACATCTCTAGATCTCTCTGACTGGCTCATATAACCCACCTACTGGAAAGACTACCTTCAGCAAATGTTTTTATTAAATCCTATCATGCAAATTAAAAAGTACCAAAGCAAAGGCATCCATGTATCTGTGCCATTCCAAGATTCCCACCAAGAGAGATTAAGGTGGGGGAAGGGAGAGATGTGCTTAAATGGCTCAAGTGAGAAAGTGATGGCTTTGGACCAATTAAAGTTGAATATAAATAAATTGCAATATATTAATGAAGAGGAGAGTTTACAGTCTCCCCATGGTTAGCCCCTTAAAAATTGTAATGAAATATACAGCAAGAAAAAATAATAATAATCCAACTCATTTAACCTAGCTGAGGTTATAGATCACAGTAAATAATGTTTGCTAGAACAATGGAGCCAGGGGAAAGAAAAGAAATTTTGAAATATAAAAAGCCCTTGTGTGGAATGTAAAACATTCAAAGCTCAATTCATTTTCCCTTTGCCTAAGTGTCCTGTACTTGAGGAAACATTCTCCATCACCTTGACAGGACGCTTTCCTTTGGTATACAGGTTTTTATTTACCTGAATTATTAATGCTGCCTTTGTTTGTAGCTCTATCTTAATTTTTCTCTCTTCATTCACCTGTCATGATTGTTTTGATTCACATTTCAGGAGACGATGAACAAAATATTTCTTTGGGAAACTAGCTAGTGTCACCAATATTTTTGTACTGCTAACAGATTATTCTGTTTTCCCAGGAAAAACCCAATCATTTTGGTTTTTGCATGGACTGTCAATCACCAAGATTGTGCTTTCAATTTATTGAGTGGATAAAAGATAGACTTTAAAATATGCACTGTATGTCAGTAGAAAAGCATAGAGTGCACAGAGAATCCAGGCATAAGCAGTTTCACCATATGAAATAAATGCCTTTAGGAAAAATCCCTCAGGCCAATTATAGTAAACAACAATTACCAATGTTCTCTGCAGTCTGATTTTTAGCAATATGCCCCACCAAAGCTGTGTTTGTGCTAGGGTTCCCTCTCAAGAGCCTGTAATGCATTTGATAATACAGGTTTTTCTTTTTTTTTTTTTTAACTCTTGTATGTCACATTCATGAAAGACTGATAATAGATTAAATTCTGCCTGAGAACTTGTTTGATAGAGTTGAAAGTTTTGTTGAAGAAAAATGTCGTTGCCAAGAGAAATGACTTGAGGCTTGAGATTAGCTTGAGACAAACTCCCAGAAGCCTTTATTTTAACGAAAACAAAACTGAAGCGACGACGCTGCTTCGGCCCTTTCCAAAATAGATTTCCAGTTTTCTTGGTTCTGGTTCACAAGGAACACACCTTACATCTTCCGAGGAGAACTGAAGCAGGCCTTGATTGTGCAAAAGTTCCTTGCAGCTCTTCCAGAAAGTCCGGTATCTGACCTAGTCCCAGTGAACATCACAAAGGTTCCACCGAGAAAACGAATCGGGAGGATGTATGTACAAACAGCCTATGATTTCAAACAGACTAGGCTCATTGGAAGGGAGTTGGGGGTAAGTTTTTTTTTCCTTTGATTTCTTTTAGAAGGATAAAATGAAAGGGACAGTGATACATATTTTAAGCCCTGTGAATTCACAATGGGGCTTTAGAATAAAGAGGTAAAAACCTTTGAACTAAACAAAGGTCCATCACCGCGCCCTTCTTCCTCACCATTGCCTTATAAAGGAAATTATGCTGACTGGAGGGGCCAGCTGGCTTTTTTCCTCTACACCTCCATACACACAACACAACACAACACATCACAACCGTAGCGTTGTTCTCTATGTTGTGTGTGTGTGAGTGTGTGTGTGTGTACGCACGCGCGCATGCATCACGTTGTTGACTCCTCTTGGAAAGATCTCTTATCTCCTAGAGCCCTGTGAAAGCATGCACTCAGGGCTTACATCTGAGTGTCTCTTTGTACTATCCCAAAGCCCAGCGGCAGAGCCGGCTGCATTAACTTGATTAAAGTAGGGCTATACCCAGTTCTTTGGGCTTTCACTCTGCCCCTAGATTAAAGACAGGAAAGCTGCCTTCTCCAGAGCACGGTTGGTTTGTTTTGTTGAATTTTTTTCCTCCCCCTCTAAAACCGCAACTTTCAAAAGGGTCAACCAAAGACAAAGGCTCTTATGCCAGAAGAAAAAGACAGGCTTTTATGACAAATGATTTCTAATTACCCCTTTGTTCCAAAGAGACAGCGCTTATGGTGAGTGGCTAGAATATAACAAGCCATGAGCGGTACTCGACAGAGCATCCACCCAAGCCTCCTGAGAAATGGCCTTCTGTAAGGACCAGTAATTTTCCCCAAATTGCTTCTATGAAAATAGCTCTTTAAGTCTCAGCCTTTGAAAGGAAAGCTGAAGGCCAGGAAAACATTGCAATCCATGTGTAATAGGGCCTGAATCCATTAAAGAGCTATGGAAACTGACGAGATACACTACAGGTGGGCAATGTCTGGCCTCTTCCATATGAAATGCTTTGTGGTACATTTTCTGAGGGAATATAAGGCAGAGGGCACCACGCCTAGGGGAAAGACATTGCTTAGGGGGTATGCCTCATCTGTACCTTCTTCCATTGAACAAAATGGTTTCCTCCTGATACAAGAAAATGCAAGTTCCTTGAGGTCAGGAATTTTTTTTTCATTCCTAGCCCAAGTCTAAGGTACTTGAAACATAGTAGGTGCTTCATGAAAGTGCACTGAGTTGAATTGAGGTATTTATTTTGCATATCAACTTCTCAATAGGCTAACTCAGAGAACCGGTGCCAACCACTAGTATGCCAACCCCACAGATTTTCAGGAAACCTTTTTTCAGATTTGTAGGAAAAGGATCAGAATCTGAATCATGGCTCTTTACCATCCTCACTACTACTATAATTGTGAGCAAATCACTTAACCTCCCCAAACCTCAATTTCTTCATATATAAAATGGAGAGAGGGAGGGATTGAGCTGGATGACCTGTAAGATTCTTTGCAGTGATAAATCCCATGATATGTTAATAAAATATATATTGCCCTTAGGGCTTTTGAAACCTAATTGATGGAACTCTAGGCTGTATGCTAGAAGCAGTACCAAAGGGATACCCAACCCTGAGGACAGGGACGCCCAAGCAAAGGAGACTATTGTTTGATTGATGCAAACAGCAATTTCACATCTGAAACTAAAATTAGTATTGTAGTTTTGCTCAATTAGGAAGGCACTAAGCTGTGCCTAATTTAATTTGTAACTTGGAGAGGTGCAAGAAAAAAAAAGGCTCCCCTTGACCAATGCCCTGCAGAGCACTTGCTTGTCAGTGATAAGAAAAGATGGCATGTTTTTGGTCCTCCACAAAGCAGTGACTGCATAAAGATGGTGGAGCTCAACATTTCATCCAAAAAGGTAATTAATATTTAGTCATATAAACCTAATATTTTCCTTCCTACCTGCACAACTAGCAACCATATTCTTTCTCTCCAGGCAACTTCCCATCATTCCCCAAGCCATGATTTCCCTGAAGTACCATCTTAAGAAAGAAAAAAATATATGATATATACCTTTTGTAGCCAGCCTTCTTCAAAGCCATATATCCCTTTTGTTGATTCTAATGACCCAGGTGGTCCTCTGTTATTTCGTTCAATATAAATCAAAGAACATAAAAAGAATGCATCACTATGAGATAGTCCAAGTGAAATGAAACCTTAAATTGTGCATGGATTACTTTAAGTAAGGGGTGACATTTTGGGGGGAAAGGTCAAATCCGTAGCAGGAGGCAAGTTTTATTTAAGAGTGAGAGTATTGATTCCCCTGGGGCAACTCTGAGTTCAACTGATGAGTCCCACCAAATATTTTTTGGAAGACAAATTACTGTACTAACTTCAGGCCACAAACTGCCTCTGGTCCAAGAGCTATGCTCAAGGTGATTGGAAGTTTCAGCTCATATTGCAGCTGGGGTCATTTATTTCTGCGATCAGTTTTGCCACCTTTTGAAAGCAAGACACTCTTCCTGGTTGTTGCAATGCAGAAAAGCCTGGGTGCTTCAGATCCAAACAGCCATTGCTCTGGCTTTGCCCCTTTTGTCTGCCTTGAACCCCCTTCATTTTATGGAATCTGCCAGATTTTCTGAGTAACTTTCCATACTAGAAACTTCCAGCTCCCATATAATCTTGCTAATTGGCAAGCTAATTGGTAGCACACCAAGACTGTGCTACCGAAGGTGGGAAACCAATTGCATACATTGGAGCAATATTCTACCCTTCCCTTTAAACTACCTGGACTTCTTCAGCATCCCTGAGCTACCTGGATGCATAGATTTATAATGGATCCAGTTATCTCACCCATTAAACTTGGTGTAACTACGCTGGGCATGAAGAGCAGCTTCTCAAAAGTCATCAAAGGCTCCTTTCTCCTCATGGGAAGACTCTCTGGCAACATTCCTAGGTGTATTCCTTTACCATTCCCCAGCATTCCTTGTGGGTATTGGCTCTTGCCCCAATTTGAAAGGAATATACAAGGATCTTTTCCTCGTTTTCTCTGCCTCCCCCTCTGTCCCTCCTCAGATATGCACAGTTAAACCACACAGCTTTCTCTTTTGATTCTTTTTTTTTTGAGAGGGAAGAAGTTGGAGTGAGGGAGGAAATGGATCTTTGGTTTCATTGCTATAAGAAATTCTCAATGAGAAAACTCTTTCTATGAATGAATGAGAAAACATTTATTAAATTCTTACTGTGTGTAAAGCCCTATGCTAAGCACCAGGGACAAAAAAATATAAATATGTATAAAATATATAAAATATAAAAAAATATAAAATAGTCCTTGTCCTCAAACAGATTATACTCTAATGGGAGAGACAACACATGTAGGGAACACATATAGGTTGCCAGGAAGGGTGATTTTAGCTTAGTAAATTATAGAGATGGAGAACAGAGATATAGAGTAGATCAACACATACTTTTCAGGAATGATGGCATTGGTTCAGTTATAGCTCCTGACCTGATTAGCCAGCCCCTCTCCCCCACCACCACCCCAGGCAAGGTTGTTGGAAAGACCATGCTGTGGAGTAAAGTGAATCATGTTTAGGATCTCCTCGATTTGGTGAGCCAATGTAGATCCATACTTGCTCTTCCTTGAATGAGGGCAGTGAGAGGTTCTGACTTGCCTCTGACTTGACTGTATGTGTCAGAGGTGAGTTGGCCAATCGACTAACATGTATTAAGAACCTACCATCTGTCAGGCACTGTGGTAAGCTCTGAGGATACAAAAAAGGCAAAAAAAAATAGGCTCTGTAATCAAGGTACTCCCAGTCTAATGAGGGAGACAACATGCTAGTGACTGTGTACCAACAAGCTATAGACAGGATAAATTTGAGATAACCTCAGAAGGAAGGCACCAAGATTAAAGAACACTGGGAAAGGTTTCTTGCAGAATACTGAGATTTTCACTGAGATTTAATGGAAGAAAGGAAACCACAGACAGGATCACAGAAAATTTAGCAGCTTCCACATTAAAGGAGCAGGGAGCTTGGCATATGATATTCTAGAAGTCAAAGACACTAGGATTACAATCAAGAATAACCTACCCAGAAAACTGAGTATAAACCTTCAGAGGGAAAAATAGACATTTAATGAAATACAGGACTTTCAAGCATTCCTGATGAAAAGACCAGAGCTGAATAGAAAAATTTGACTTTCAAATACAAGACTCAAGAGAAGTATAAAAGGGTAAATATGGAAGAGAAATCATAAGAAACTCAATGTAGTTTCACTATGTACTTTTCTATATGGGAAAATAACACATGTATCTTTAAAACATTTATCATTATTATGGCAGTTAAAAGGATTCTACATAAAACAGGGTGCACAAGTGAGTCAATTGTGTTTGGATGATGTTGAAAAATGGATAGGTGAGAAATGGGGATGCCCTAGGGGAAGGGAGAAGGGAGAAGAAGAATAGAAGAAATTATCTCCCATAAAAGAGGCACACATAGAAAAGCTTTTACAGTAGAGGAGAAAATTATGGTAGGGGGCAATGCTTGAACTTTACTTACATCTAAAGTGGTTGAAAATGTGAAAAATATATATATATATATATACACATACATATAAATACCTATTAACTAAAAGGGGAAAATATATATACATATCTATTATCTAATAGGCAATAGAAATCTATTTTACATAACAGGGAAATAGGAAAGGAAGGGAATAAGAAAAAAGAGAATTTTCCACTCTAAAAAATTAAAAAGAATAAAGGGAGGTAATAAAATGGAGAGCAGATAAAAGAAGGCGATGGTTAGAAGCAAAACAAACTTTAGAGGAGTGTCAGGATAAAAAAGAAAGATAAAGAGAAGAAAACAAGATGGAGGGAAATCCACAGTTAATAATCATAACTTTGAATGTGAATAGAATGAACTCACCCATAAAGCAGAAGCAGATAGCAGAATGGATTAAGAAAGAGAATCCATAAATATGTTGTTTACAAGAAACACATGAAACAGAAACACAGTTAAAATAAAGGGCTGAGCAGAATCTGGTTATGCTTCAGCTGAAGTTAAAAAGGCAAGGGTAGCAATCATGATCTCAGACAAAGCAAAAGAAAAAATAGACCTAATTAAAAAGGATAAACATGGAAATCACACCTTGCTAAAAGGAACCATAGATAATGAAGTAATATTATTACCTAACATATATGCACCAAATGGTATAGCATCCAAATTCTTAAAGGGAAAGTTAAATTAATTATAGTAGGGAATAGATAGTAAAAACTATACCAGTGGGAGATCTCAACTTTTCCCTCTCAGAACTTGACAAACCTAACCATAAAATAGATAAGAAAGAAGCCAAAGAAATGAATAGAATATTGGAAAAGTTTGATATGACAGACCTCTGGAGAAAACTAAATGGGAATAGGAAGGAACAGCTGTTTATCTGCTGTACATGGCACCTTCACAAAAATTGACCATGAATTAGGGCATAAAAACCTCACAACCAAATGCAGAAAAGCAGAAATATTAAATGCAGACTATAATGCAATAGCAACATAAACTGTATGATTATGTCAATAGATGCAGGAAGAACATCTAACAAAATATGACACCTATTCCTATTAAAAACACTGTAAAAATAAGAATCATTGAACTTTTAAAAATGATAATCTACGATAATAGATAATAATATAATAACATTTATCTAAAATCAAGAGCATTATCTGTGATGAAGATGAACTTGAAGACTTCCTAATAAGATCAGGAGTGAAGCAAGCATGTCCGTTGTCACTACTATTATTCAATAGTGTACTAGAGATGCTAGCTATAGCAATAGGACAAGAAAAAGAAATTCAAAGAATAAAAAAAGGCAATAAGGAAACAAAACTCTCACTCTTTGCAGATGATATAACAATATACTTAGAGAACTCTAGAGGGTCAAATAAAAAATGAGTTGAAATAATTAACAACTTTAATAAATTTGCAGAATGTGCAATAAACCTTCATAAATCATCAGCATTTCTATACACTACTAACAAAACCCAGTAGGAAGAGATAGAGAAATTCCATTTAAAATAACTGCAGACAATATAAAATACGTGGGCGTCTACCTGCCAAGACATAACCAGGAATTATATGAACACTATTACAAAACACTTTTCACAGAAATAAAGACAGATCTAAACAACTGAAGAAATGTTAATTGCTCGTGAATAGGCTGAGCCAATATAATAAAAATGACAATTCTACCTAAGTTAATTTACTTATTCAGTACCATACCAATCAAGCTACCAAAGAATTATTTTATAGAGCTAGAAAAAAAATAGTAATATAATTCACCTGGAAGAACAAAAGGTCATGAATTTCAAGGGAACTGATGAAAAAAAATGTTAAGGAAGGCAACTTAGCAGTTCCAGATTTCAAACTGTATTACAAAGTGGTAATTATGAAAACAATCTGGTACTGGCTAAGAAATAGAGTGGAATAAATTAGGTACATAAATCACAGTAGTAAATGACCATAGTAATTCAGTGTTTGATAGACCCAAAGACCCAGACTTTTGGGATAAGAACCCAAAATTTGACAAAAAATACTGGGAAAACTGGCAGAAACTAGGCTTAGACCAGCATCTCACATTGTATATTAAGATAATGTCAAAATGGATAAGTGATTTTGATATAAAGAGTGATATCATAAACAAATTAGGGGAGCATGGGAAAATGTACCTGTCAAATCTATGGATAAGGGAAGAGTTTATGACCAAACAAGAGATAAAGAAGATTATGGGAAGTAAAATAGATAATTTTGATTACATGAAATTTAAAAGTGTTTGCACAAACAAAACTAATATAGACAACATTAGAAGGAAAACAAGAAACTGTAAAAAATTTGGAACAAGTTTCTCTGATAAAGACCTCATTTCTCAAACACATAGGGAACTGAGTCAAATGTATAAAAATAAGTTATTCCCCAGTTGATAAATGGTCAAAGGATTTGGACAGTTTTCAGGGGAAGAAATCAGAGCTATCAGTACTCACATGAAAATAATGCTCTAAATCACTACTGATTAGAGAAATGTAAATTAAAAACAACTCTGAGATACCACCTCACAGCTGTCAGACTGGCTAACATTACAGAAAGGGAAAATGACAAATAATAGAAAGGATGTAGAATAATTGGGACACTAATGTACTGTTGGTGGGGTTATGAACTAGTCCAACCCTTCTGGAAAATAATCTGGGACTATACCCAAAGGGTTATAAAACTATGTGTATCCTTTGACCCACCCGTACCAACACTAGGTCTATCCCAGAGAGACCAAAGAAAGGGGAAAAGGACCTATTTGCATAAAAAATATTTGTAGCTGATCTTTTTGTGGTAGCAAATATTAGAAATTGAGGGGATGTCCATCAATTGAAGAATGGCTGAACAAGTTGTGGTATATGATTGCGATGGAACACTGTTGTTCTATAAGAAGTGACAAGCAGGATGGTTTCATAGCAACCTGGGAAGATTTATATGAACTCATGCAAAATGAAGTGAGCAGAACCAGGAAAACATTGTGTACAGTAACACCAATATTTTAAGGATGATCCACTGAGAAAGATTTAGCTATTCTGATCAAGACCATGTTCTGAGAAAATTTTAAAGACCTATGATGAAAAGTGTTATCCATCTCCAGAGAAAGAACTGGTGAACTCTGAATGCAGATTGAAGCATACTTTTTTTTTTGCTTGCTTTACTTTTAATGTTTTATTTTGCTTATGTTTTCTTTTGCAACATGGGCAACATGGAAATTTGTTTTGCTTAACCCTACATGTGTAATTGAAATCAAAGTGCTTTTCTTCTCAGGTAGTGTGAAGGGGCAAGAAGAAGGAAGAAAATTTGGAACTCATTTTTAAAAAATGATTATCAAAAATTATTTTACATGTAATTGAGAAATATTTAATGAAATAAATATTTTTTAAAAACTCAAAGTATAATCTCTAAGTCACTTTTCTTGGAGAATGTACTGCCCACAAATTTTGGGACAATCCCAAATAAATGAGAAGTGTCCTCCCCTTGAGTCCTCCCCTATAAGGTACTCGAGGTTTACTTCATTATGCGAAAATTATGTTGCATAAAATGCTAGAAATTACTCATGAGGTTTCTAATTTTAGTGCCAGATTCAATCAATCAACAAGCATTTGTTAAGCATCTACTATTTACCATGCATTGCACTAGGTTCTGGGGATGGAAGTTCAAAAAAGAAACAATCCCTGCATTCAAGGAAGTTGTGGCATAGGTATCAGGAGTCATGTGTGTATTAGCTGGACTGAAATAGATCACAATCCTCAGATAATAGATTATAGTCCATTTCAGGAGCCAGACTTGAAGACCCAAAATCTTGGTAGAACTCGCCAGAACTTTCACTTAACTGGCATAATCTTCAAAAATGAAGGATCTCTTCCTTGGCACATAGAGGTACCAAAGAATGACTTTTAGTGAAAGGAGATGGTCTAGAGCCAGGGCTTCTAAAAATTTTTTCCACTCAGGACCCCTTTTCACATTTCAGCAGTGTTTGTTGGCATTGCATGACCTGTGGACATGTGCAGTGCAAAGTGTGCATGCTTTGTGTTCAGAACCAACGCTGCAGTGAAGTTGCACAATGCAACACAGGCAAGCACTGACAGAAACACCTCAGATTCATTATGTGTATGATTGTTTTTTATTAATTTTTAGTCATTGCACATTCAGAAAACTTTTACTATTGCCAAAATTTTCAGACTCCATGTGGGGGTCGGACCCTCAGTTTAAGAAGTACTGGCTAGCAGAAGGATCTTTAACCTGGGGTCCATGAATTTTTTTTAATATTTTGATAATTATATTTCATTATAATTGGTTTCCTTTGTAATCTTGTTTATTTTACTTTATGCATTTAAGAATATTATTCTGAGAAGTGGTAGGTAGGTTTCCCCAAACTTCCAAAGGAATCCATGATATGAAAAGGTTAAAATTTCCTATTCTATAGCAAAGGGAACGATATATCTGGCATAAATCCAGGCTACTTATGAATTTAAACTCACTTTCATAGGTGATAGAATCAGGATTTGGAATTGAAAGAGGCCTAAGATGTCATTGAATCCAGCTTCCTCATTTTTCAGATTGAGGAAACTGAGGCTTTGAGAGATCATACACATTGCAATTAAGAAGAAGCAGGTTTCAAACCCAGATTCTCTGACCCCAAAAATCCAGTATTTTTTTCCATTGTTTCCTTTGCAAGAGGGCCTACACAGTACTTTCAGCCTCTGATAACATTGTCATAAGTTCAGTGAGTACAGGGACTATTTCCTTTTTGTCCTTGTATCCCCAGCCCCTAGCATGTGGCATAGTAAGTGCTTAATAAATACTTGTTGATTTCTTCCTTGATTCTGACACTAAAGGTAGAAACTTCATGAGTTATTCCTGGAATAAAGATATTTGTTCAGATTATTTCCCAAAATACTTTTTGTTGTTGTGCAACCATATGAGCAAAGTGGTGCTGTCCTCTCTAAAAATCCCATTTGGTTTAACATCATCCTGGAACATTATTCTGATAGGAATAGAGGGATATTAATAAATGCTTGTTGAATAAAATTATTCAAATGAATTGTTGAGCTTAATTATTAAGCTGTAATTCTATGCAAGAAACCCATCAAAACCCCACCCTTGTACTACGTAAATAGAACTAAATAAGGGAATCGTTTCCCTAGGGTTGCTATCTCTCTGTGAATTAAACCATGAAATCTCATAATGCATTAAATCCAAAGACAAGGCGGGTCTGGCCACTCCCACAGACCAAGCAGCTGCTTGGGGACAGCCAGTTGCCAGAAGCAGCCACTTAGGACCTAGAGGGCAACAAGCCAGGAAGAAAAGATGAAGTAGCTGCCTAGCATCCTTTTTCTGGTCTTCAAGATTCCCCATAGAATAGTGTGCAAAGTCAACCTACCTTTACTCGGGCCATTTGGATAGCACCAGTGCTGACAAGTGACTGGGTGGAGTTTCTAAGGATAAGACTTCTGGGTAACATCATTAAGGTGGGGGAGGGCTGATGCAAAACTCAGTGGCTGGCCTGCAGAACCCCACCACCCTAAGAAACCCTAGAATAGCCTGAAGGCAGCTGCAAACCCAGCTCCAATGCTCCCTGGTGAGGGTGATATACAGAGAGCAAACATCTATTTTGGTCTTGATGTTTGGGTGTGTGTCTTTAAGCAGCAGGAAAACACAATTTTCATTTAGCAACGTAATTCACAAACATTAAGTAAGAAAAAACTGGTGGTTGTTTCTCTTCCTGCCCTTTTCACCAGAAAACCATTTTTATTTTTTTAAATTTTTTGCTCATTTTCCTTTGAAGACCCGCAAAACCAGTCCATGCCACACATTGGTTAGCCAAGTCCTCTCTTCATTTTTACATCTGTACATTTGAACAATGTGAGGATGCATAGATGGGTGTAATGTAGCACGAAGGCATGCTCACTGAAGCTTACAACCAGAATGTGTCAGCCTAAAAATGAAAAACCCTCCAATCTCCCTAGCAAGCTATTAAATGCCAGAAGCCACAGCTCTTCAGACATTCAACCTACTAAGTGGCATTTCCCCCAATCCATATGGCTTCATCTTGCAATAAATGACTCCTTGCTTTATGACTAGATACCCATACTGGACTTTTAAAGGATGAAAGCAGCATCTAGCTTTTCACAATCCAGACACCTTGTGATTTATGATTCCCAAAAATTAAAGGATTGATTGGTTCTCTTTCATCATTGAGGACCTCTCCTGATACTTGTTACAATCAAAGATATCATATCATTTGTGCATTCAAAATATAGAGAGGGATGAGGAAGGAACCTTTTATCCCACCAGTGAAATGGCGCTGCACGGGACGACTGTGGATGACTTTTGTTACTGGAGTAGGTGCCTGCGAAGGGCCAGGTGGTGTTTATACAGATGACTGAGCATGTTACAATGTGTTCTTCCTTTTGGATAAAACATTAGTGTATCAGATGTGACAAATCAGATGTTCATCTTCCGCACTTCTGCATTATTTTACATAGAGAATTAGATGATGTGCTGCTGCCTTGGCTTTTGGCTTTGGATTTTTTTTTTCTCTGTGAGAATAAGTTTATGTAGAAAGTTCTCCCAGTGCTATGCATAATCATGGTCTCACAGAATAATGAACTGGCTAAGTAATATGATAATTTCACCTAGAGCTCCCATGTTTTGTAAAAGAAAAAAACATATGATGCATAGAACCAAAAGCATACCAGTCATGAATAACAGTCATTACGCAGCATCTTATGCCTGCCCACTAACAGATTTCAAGCATGGAGAAAATGTGCTTTTCTCCTGCTTTGTTTGTTTGTCCATGTGTATGATGTCACTGGCCCTGGAGGGCTCCAAGGGTATGGAAACCTCAGAAACCATCTAGACTTGCTCATACACCAAGAAGAATCCTTTCTAAAACATACCCAAGTGATTATCCAGTCTCTTCATACAACACGTCCATTGAGGAAAGAGCTTTATAAGGCAGCCCATTTCTCTTTCTATATACAAATAATTGTTATCTTTGTAACTTCTCCATTGCTTGCTCCTATCCAGGCAAAACAAAGGAAGTTTATTCTCCCATTTGACAACCCTTCAAGTCCTTCAAGACAGCTACGTTGTCCCCACTGGCCCACCCAATCACCATGTACCTAAGTCTCTTCTTCTCTGATTTATACATCCCTATTTCTTTTAACTATTCATCATTGTTTCTCATGTGACGTGATCTCCAGGCCCTTTACCATTTTGATTACCTTCCTGTTCACTCCCCAGCTTATCAACGCCATTCCTAAAATATGGTGCCCAGAACTGAACACAATACTTCCAAAGTGCTCTGATCTGAGAAGAAAAAGGAGGCAATAAACACAAGTATTCGGAAAAATCCCTTGTGCTCCCCACACTTGGTAAGCAAGAATGAAATTTTTCGGACATCTGCTGCTCTTGTGGCAAACTTTCATGAAACTGCCCCAGAAAACTGCCTATTTATCCCACATGTTCAACAGCTCAGTTACTGGGGGCTTCTAAGTGAGGCTTTATATCTATCAGGGATTACCTGACTCTCCTTATGATGAGATTCTAACTGACTTGTCTGCCTTTAATTTCTATTTAGTAGAATCCCTCCAAAGCCTTAATGCAAATGGAAGATGCTTTCCCTAGTTGCCTTCCAGATCTTAATTAGAAATTCAACTTCCAGTCACATTCTACTTCCTCCTTTTGCTTTGCTCATCTTTCTCTGCCGATCACACTATAGAAATCAACTCCCTTCTTGCTCCATTAGTGTCTTCTGTGGTAACCCTCCAGTAAGTGGGAGGACCACTTCAGAGGATTCTTTCTGTATCCCAGGACTTAAACCTTCCCCACCTCATTCTATTCCGCTTTCCACAATTGGACACCAAATTGCACCAGGCTCCCTTCAGCCTGATTAAAGTGGAAGAAGAGTTTATGATCAGGGCCATCCTGGACTCCTGACATTGTCTTCTGAAAATGGAAGCCATTGCATAAGGAGTTGTTGTTATTGTTTGTCCTTTGTCCTCAAAGAGGACCATGACATCAGAAAGGCGATGCCATGACTAGATGGCTGCTATGGCCCCGTCCAACTCTACAACTCCATGAAGAGTTATAGGACATGAAAGAAAACCCATGAATTCTGAGGCTGTGGAGAACAATCAAAACCAAAGGCCAGAAGTTGGTGAGTACAGGCACATAATACAGAGGACAAAGAGATGAAATTCTTCATCCAGGACATGCCCAATAACTGTGGCTATCCTGCAGGGCTCTGTCCTGGACCCTCTTCTCTTCCCCTTCTACTCTATTTCACTTGGCAATCTCATCAGCTCCCAGAGATTTAATTATTATCTCTAAGCTGATAATTTGCAAATCTATTTATTTCTGCTTACTTCCAGTCTTGCATCTCCAATTGCTTGTGGAGCACCTCAAGCTGCATACCATATAAACAAAACTGAACTCATCGTCTTTCACTCAAAACTGCCTTCCTCTTCCAAACTTTCCTATTACTGTCAAAGGCACCACACTCTCCCCACTCACCCAGGCCCATAACCTAAGTGTTATCTTCAGTTCCTCACTATCTCTTACCCTGGATATTCGACTTGTTGCTAAGGTCTTCACAACATCTCTCAAATATTCCCTCTTCTCTCTTCTAACACTGACACCATCTTGATGCAGCTCCTCATCATGCCTAGAATATTGCAATAGCCGGCTAGTTGGTCTGCTTGTCCAACTCGTCCATCCTCTACTCAGCTGTCAAAGTGATTTTCCTAAAGCACATCTGACCTTGATGCTGCCACCTACTTAATAAATTCCAGTGGCTTTGAGTCAATCCCAAAATCAAATCTAAAATCCTTTGTTTGGCATTCAAAGTCCTTCATAACCTGTCCCTCACCTTTGAAGACATCTTACATCTTACACTGCACCATGTACTTCAATAACACTGGCCTCCTTGCTCTTCCTTGAACAAGACAATCTATCTCTGGATTTCAGGAATTTTCACTAGATATCTCCCACACATGGAATACACTCCCTCATCTGTCTCCTGGCTTTCCTGGCTTCCTACATTCCAGCTCAGATCTCACCTTCTACAGAAAACCTTTGCCAACCCCTCTTAATTCTAGTACCTTCTCCTTGTTAATTAGTTTCCATTTATCATGTGTATAGTCCACTTGCACATAGTTGTTTACATATTTTCCCTCCCTTTTGACAATGAGATCCTTGAGAGTAGAAACTGTCTTTTGCCTTTTTGTACATCCCCCCCCACCCCAGTGCTTTGCCCAGTCTGTGACATGTATACACTAATAAGTATTGACCCACTGACTGAATCATAGGCATTGTTCTATGGATAGGAGCTTCTTTCTGTAAAAGGAGAATCAGAAACTTCTGGAGAAGCAGGCTCCCATTTTGGATGGAAAGCAGTGGGTATTCCCAGGCACTTTGAAATTCAAGAACACTTGTTACTGGCTCCAGGAAGAAAAGAGTCATCATGGTGGTTGTTTGGTCCCTAACAAGCCAGCCTGATCTAGACCTGACATGGTCAATCAGGAAGCATGCTGTCTTTCTGGATCACGCATCTATGACGTGACTGAGAGCCTGCCAAAACTTATCAAACATTCAAACTCCTTTATGCTCCTGCTGGATCACATAGGAATAAAACCACAGAATCATAGAATTGCAGGGCTCAGAAGCTTTGGACAATATCTATATCCCCTCCTACCAGGAATCTCTTCTACAGAATTTCCCACAGGTAGATATTCAGTGTCAATTTGAAAACCTTCAATAATGAGGAACTTATTACCTACCAAGACAGACTTAACAACCGTAAATATTAAGAAGTCCTCCCTTATGTTGAGCCAAAAGGTACCTCTTTAAAACTTCAACACTTCATCACTATTAGTTGAGCCCTCTTTCATGTGACAGATGAGGCAGCTGAGGGGAAAGAGCACAGGACTTGGAGTCAGGAAGACATGAGTTCAAATACCCCTTTAGGCACTCAGTATTCATGTGATCCTTACTCTCTCTTATCCTTAGTTTCTTCCTCTGCAAAACTGAGATAATAATAGCAACTAAGTCACAGGGATGTTGTGAGGATCAACTAATATATATAACGTGCTTGGCAAACCTTAAAGCACTAAATGAGGATGATGAGACAAAGACAATGATGATGATGATGATGATGATGAAGATGGTGATGATGATGACAGTCCTTCAAATATTTAAACACTGTGTGTGAATGTGCTGGTAAATATTTAACAACTGACTGGTGGGGGGAATGTTACACATAACTCGCTTTTAAAGTCAGTGTGTGTGATTAGCATTTTCTCTTTCATTTTCTTCATTGTAAACTATCATCGGACGTTGGTGTTGGTGTTGGTGTTCAGTCGAATTCAGTCCTTCATGATCCCACTTGGGGTTTTCTTGGCAAAGATACTGGAGCGGTTTGCCATTTTCCTTCTCCCACTCATTTTATAGATGAAGAGACTGAAGCAAACAGGATGAAGTGACTTGCCCAGGGTCACACAGCTAGTAAATGTCTGAGATCGCATTTGAACTCAGAACTTCCTGGCTCCAGGCCCAGTGAGGGACACCAGAAGGTTTCATGGACATGTTCTCACCTGAGCTGGGGTTTGAAAGGAAAGGATTATAAGAGACAGAGTTTGAAGAAGGAGCCTTTTCCACGCAAAGGGGAACAGATGTGAGAGTTACTCTATAAGTAGAACTAATGAGACTGCTGGCAACTGACTGCACATGGGATGGGGAAGGGCCATTGAGAATTAATTCTGCCCCTCCCTATACCAACTATATGAACTTGGGTAGGTTACATAACCTGTATCTTCATCTGTAACATGGGGATAAAAATACCTGTTAGTCCTTATCCAAGCTCACTCTCATGTTCCTCAAATGATAATGCATTCATTTACCTGGCAATGAGACAGCAGAGTGGATAGTGCCCTGGGCCTGGAGTCAGGTATTCAAGTCCATCCTCAGACACTTCCCAGCTGTGTGACCCTGGGCAAGTCCCTAAATCTTGCTCAACCTCAGTTTCCTAACTATAAAATGGGGGTGATTATAGCATATACCTCCCAGGGCTGTTGTGAGGATCAAATGAAATAATATTCACAAAAGTATTTAACATAGTAGTCACTAAGCTTAATAAGTGCTTATTTCTTTCCTTCCAGTCCATAGAGACAGTATCATATCATGGTTAGAGTGTTGAATTTGAAGTCAGAAAGACTTCAAATCTTGCCTCTAATCTTTACCGTATGTCCTTGGACAAGTCACTTATTCTCTTCAACCTTCAGGCAGCACCTTGGGACTTATCTATGGATCACAGAAAGGTTGCAATCTGCACTGGTAAACTGACCCTCCACAATCAAAATTCCCTATGCTAAGAAAATTCCAGGTCCTTATTTAGCTGTTTACATTTTCTATCGACTGGTATAATGAAAACTCCTTAAGGGCAGAAACTATTTGTCTTTTTTTAATTTTGTTTTGGTCTTTATCTCTCCAGCACTTGGCACACTACTTTGTACATAGTAGATGCTTAATAAATGCTTATCTGATGAATGAGTGAAATGAGATAATGCATGTAAAAATGCTTTTAAAATAATAAAGTGCCGAGTTATTAGCTATTATTTTTGCAGAAATACCCATGAATAAAGATTTCCATTGGAGATTCTCCTGGAGAAGCTAATTTTTCTATCTTTCTTCCTATGGTGACAAATAAAAAATATATTCTATTAATGGTCAACCCAACTCTTTTTTATAAATGTCATCACACATTTAACTACTTATGCTGATGAAGAGGTTAGTATCTCTACCATAGCTATTGTCACATATGTTATGAAAGTCTAGCTAAATGCTTTTGCCAGCTACCTCTTCTTCCTAATTTCCCTGGATTCCCTCAAGATTCAGCTCAAATCCTACCTTCTGAAGGAGATTTTTCTCCTTCCCGCATCCCCCATAACGCTAAAACCTACCCTCAAAGATTACCTTCAACTTTTCCTCTATATATCGTGCCTGTACATAGTTGTTTGTATGTTGTTTTCCCCATTAGATTGTGAGCTCCTTGAAGGCAGGGACTATTTTTGCCTTTCTTTGCATACCCAGCACTTGCTTAGCACAGTGCCTGATGCAAAATAGCCATTTAATAAATGCTTGTTGACTTGACTTGCAGGTGGTTTCTATAGAACCTCAGCTCCTTGAGGCCAGACACTTTCTTTTTTAAAAAATTTATATCCCCAGTTCCTAGCACTGAGCTTAGCGTACAAATAGACAAAGCTTGTTGAAACAAGGTCCCAAAGAAGGGGTATGAGAGAAGACACCTCCTCTTCATCCTACTTCTTTGCAGAGGTCAAGGACTACAGGCATGATACATTTTACATAACGTCTAACTTTTGGGATATATTCATTAATTTTGCTGATTTTTTTCTTTCTTTTTTAAAAAATGTTTTATTTCAATGGATGGCTCTCTGGAAAGGAATGGGGAGAAAGGATACAGTAGAAAATGTAAGTGATCTGAAAACAGGAGATGCCAATAAAGTTTTACTCAGAAAACAAATAAGGGCCAGTTAAATTGACTTAAATTCCCAATGAACTTTCAGAGTGGAAGGTGGGTGGTTAGGTAGAAGAAACATGTAACAGCTACATCACAACAGGCTTGAATGATAATTGAGATCTTCTCCAAGGCACCTCATTAATTTCTCTCTGGAAATCATTTGGGAAACAATTGCTGAAAAGAACTCACCCCAAAAAAGCATTCCTGCTATTTGGGCAAGACTGAAAAAGACAGGTGAAGGCTATTCCTGGCTAGGTGACTTAGTCTTTCTTCAATGGGCTGTGACATCAAGTTGTGAAAGTTGTGGCGTTAAGAAGGTCCCACCTTCACAGCATGCAGCATGCAAGGTGAGCTGGAATTTCACTTTTTGGTAAGTTCTAATTTTTCCCTTTCCTCTCCCCATTCTCAACACTTGGGAAAACTCCTTCTCAGATGCCAATCAACAAAACTGGTGGGAAAAGGTTGCTACCCTGTCATTTTTGCAGAATTTGCACGAAACTGTTGGTCCTGTGAAACATCAGAAGAGAAGTACACCATCTGCCTCCCCTCCACATTCAAAGATCCTACAAGTCACTGGGAGTACTTGTAAGAGAGCTATGCCTGCTAAGAAAGCTGTCTTTCTCCTTTTTGTATTTTTTTACAAGCCTGCGTCTCAGTGCTTGGCACAAATAGACCCACTCCAGGTTCATGAGCCTGAAGCAGAAAGATCCAGGAGAAGATGGGCTTCCCTCACAGACCAAGGGAAAAAAGAAGAAAACAAAAACAAGATTGTCCACAAGGACTGATCATCCAGGGCTGCAGAGGTAAAGAGGAGGACAGATTAACCGAACTTCTGAGTTTGCAGAATAAATTAACCATCAAAGGACAAAGAAGATATTCCCTACATAGTGAAACTTTTCGTTTGGTTCTTTTCTTTAATGTTTCCCCACAGAGGGTAGACTAGGACCCCGAGGAGCCCAATCTTAGCTAAGATGAGAAAGCGGACATAGGAAGACATAAGAAAGAGAAATGAAGAGCTATTTGATGGGCTAAAGATTGAGGGGCTTTGGTGGATTGGCGGATTGTTATTTTTTTCCAGAGGAGGACTTAAAAACTCTAAGAGCCTGAGAAAAAGAACAAAAGTCATGAATAAAGGCTAGGATTGGAAAGAAAGTCTTAGTCTAGAAAGGAGGGGAAGGGTCTGCGATGGCAGCTTGAGGCAGTTCTGAGTCCTGCTATCTGCTTTGTGGGCTTTAAAGGGTCTCAAAACTTGTTTTTTGAAATACATGGCCAGGTGCCTAAACCAGATTTAGGGTTGCACCAATAAGCTTTTAAGGTCATCAGTATAACAAGAGTGTACCATTTCAGGGATGGGGCAGAGCTAGAGGTGATAATAGCCAAGTCCTCTGCCCTCAAGGATCTTCCAGTCTAATGAATGCACTATTACAGCCTCTACATATAAACACATGCTTCTTTGTTCAGGACAACTTAGAACATGTGAGAAACATGGATGTGATTGAGAGAAAGATGGAGAAAAGATGGGCCAGGCAGTATCAGCCAAAATGATTTGTCGGTCCCAGCCACAAGCAGAGGATTCCTGGAGGAGTTGAGTCTTCAGCAAGATCAGTAAAGATATGAATGTGATGGTTCAATGGAAGAATGAAGGAAAGATATTACAAACAGAACCATGGATTGACGTGTAGACCAGAGATAACAAATTGTTTTCTCTTGTTAGAGTAATCATAGTAAGTGATAGCTGCATGGCACTTTAAAGCTCACTAGTTACTTTATGTATTGTAATGTACTTTATGTACGTTACCTCCTTACTAAAACATGGTGAAGTCAGAACTATAGCCTTATGACCCCCATTTGGGCAATGAAAATTAAGCACTAAGAATAGCACTAAGAATTTTGGGACACTCCGTATGTTGCATTCACTGGACATATGCTAGTCATATCATTTAATCCTCATAACAACCTAGGTAGGTGCTAGGACTATTGTATTCATTTAATAGATGAACTAACCAAGGTGCAAAGACTTGAGCAAGAACACACAACTCACAGCATCACAAACTTAGATGTGGGAGAAATTATAAAGGCCATTGAGGACACCCTTCTCATTTTACAGATGAGAAGACAGAGGCAAAGAGGGGTTATGAGACTTGTGCAGGGTCACACAGCTTGTAAGTGTCTAGGGTAGGATTCGAAGCTAGGTCTTCCTAACTCTAAGTCCATCAGCCCATATTGCTTCTTGGTAGAGCATGCCAAAAAAACAGTAGACCAATGAAGAGAAAATTGTTAGTGCTGCAAGGATAAGGTGTGAAAATTGATGTAAGACTTTTGTATCATTTTTAATAATTTTACTATAATTTCTCATATCTGTGCAAATGAAGTTTAAATGTAATAACTAGCAGCTGTTATCACTGTACTTTGAAATAAAATTTTTCATCCTACTACCTCTAGTATATACAAATTCACTGAGTCATTTGACACACTTGATTCTTTAAGGTATTCTCCAATTCTGGTCAGTGGAGATATCTTTGAGAGAACATTGCACCGAGGCATCCTGATATAGTGCAGGCAACATAGATAGGGAATTGGACTTAGAAGCAGGAAATCTCATAGTTAAATTCTAACTCACTTATTAGCAGCATGATCTTGGGCAAGTCACTTACTCTTACTGTGCCTCAGTTTCTTCATATATAAAAGGGGGCATGGATTTAATGTCCTCTAAGGTCTCTTCCACTCATAAAAAAAAAAAAATCTGTGATTTAGTCTAACCCATAATCTAAACTCGTCTTTTATCATAGTCTTTGGAAAGTATAGGTGGTATTTTCAAATTTTCTTGCTTACTCTCTCTCTCTCTCTCTCTCTCTCTCTCTCTCTCTCTCTCTCTCTCTCCCCCTCTCTCTCTGTTTCTTTCTCTCTCTCCTCTCTTTGTCTCTCTCTCTCTCTCTCTCTCTCTCTCTCTCTCTCTCTCTCTATCTTTATATCTATCTCTCCTCTCTGTCTCTTTCTCTATTTTCAATCACTGCACACTATATTTTTCTATCTAAGCATCTGACATATTGATTCTGTCCATTCCATCATTTTCATGCCCACAATCTCTATAAGGACTTCAACTTACATTTGAGAGTTGGCTCCATTTTTCCTCAGTAACCATGCTCAGCTCTCACTTCTTAAAGCTTTTTCCAATAACAGATCTCAGGGCTCTTTTCTTTTCTTCAATCACACAGCATGGTAACTGAATTTATTTACCTTCCTATGGGCCCACTCCTTGCCCTACAGAAAAACCAGACCATTCCGATTGTTCGTGTGGGCCAAGTAGCCATTAAGAGGCAACTAGTCCTGACAGATGACAGGTTACAAATCACAGAAATGGACATATGCACTTGTAGCCCTTAGGAAACAAGTTACTTTTGACTGACCATACTCTTTTTGAGACTCAATTCTCTCTCATTTCTCTTTGTTTGGTCCTGTGTGGGATAGAACAACAGAGCAACATTCTCCCTCTTAGAAGTTCTTCATATATCTGAACTCAGCCTGACATTGAAAAGTCCTCCAAAATGTGGCTCACACCTACCTTTCCAGCCTTATCTACTACTATTCCCCTTACTTCACTCTCCATTCCAGTCAAGATGGCTAGCTACCTCTTCTCTTCTTTGTAGATGACATTCTATCTGCTTTACCCATGCCTTGGAACAAGTAGTCCTCCATGTCTGGAATATACTTCTTTCTTCCTTCAAAGCACAGCTCAGTTGCCGTCTCCTCCAACTTCAGGTCCTTGATCCTACTACCAGCACTCTCTCTGTCTTGAATTAACTTTGTAATGCTTCATATGTCAGAGGAGTAAGATTCGAATCCAGGTCCTCTGACTCCAGAACCAGTGATCTTTCTCTGTACTAAACACTTTGTATTGATTTCTCTGCATAAATACTATATCCCCTAAGTAGAATGTAAGCCACTGTATCATTTTTGTCTTTGCATCCCAATCACCTAGCATAGTGCCTTACCCGGAGTAGTTGTTTCACTAATGGTTTTTTTAATTGAATCATTAAGTTACCTCTTTAGATTTCTTTGCCTCCAGTAAATATACACAGCTCTTTTAACTCCTTTGTGTCTTAGATTGCTTTTCATATCTTAATTTGCTTTGTTTTACCTCCTGCTCATAATAATAGCTAGCATTTATATAGCACTTCAAGGTTTACACAGTGCTTTACAAACATTATCTCATTTTATTCTCACAACAACCCTGTGAGGTCAGTACTATTATTATCCTCACCTTACAGATAAGGAAATTGAGGCAGAAAGAGGTGAAATGACCTCCCTAGGGTCTCACAGCTACTAAGTGTCTGAGGCTGCGTTTGAACTCAGGTCTTCTTGACTTTGTGCCCAGCAGAATATCCACTGAGCCATTAGACCCTAGAACAAGAAATTGTTATCTTCCTCTTCACTGTCCCTGCATCCTTTAAAAGTCCTGGCAGCCAAAACTGGACATTCTTATGAGAGTCTGACAAGTGATGTGCTAATAGAAAATGGCTTCCCAGATGGGATATGTCATAATCTAATTAAGTCATCCTAGTATTATGGTGGGGGAGGGGAGGGGCAGAATAACACACTGTCGATTCCTATTCAGCTCCTGGTCCAACTCACAAGCATCCTTCTGCTGTATTATTCCTGTCCACCTTCCCAATCCTAGTTCTGTGTTTTGGCCTCCAAATGTGCCACTTCACATTAATCTCTTTTGAAATTTATTTTTAAACACACTGTTGTTTATTTTATACTAATCTATTCATTTCTATTCTGATCTTTTGAAACATAGCAACCCACCGAACTTAATGCCTTCTATCAATACATGCCAATTTGGGGCTTCTTTCAAAAGGATGCCTGAACCTCAGTGTTTCAGGACACTTAAATATCCTCATTCCAAGAAAACATACTTTCCTAAGATTAGGGAAGAAATTTTTCCCCAAAAATCTCATAAATTAAGAGGTGCAAAGGTTGAATTCAGGTTTTCCTTCACCTAGTATAGATTTAATCTTTCACGAAGGATTCCCTTTTCTCTTTCAACTTTTTCTCCTTTTTCCTGAGGTGATTTATTTCACTACCCTTGCCTCCCTTGCTTGCTTTATTTGCTTATCTTCCTTGTGTTTCTGTTATCCAAGGTGTTTACAAGCAAATATTATGCTCATGTTTGGTTTTCTTCATAAGAATAATTCAAATGCTTCTTTTTCATTGAATGACCATCTTTTTTTTCATTGATGATTGTCTCAGGTTTTCAACCTGTGTCACCCTGGAGAGCACCTTGAGCTCCTTTGTTTTTTGGAACACCATTTTCCATTCCATCCTGAAGGTTCTGGTGGATGCAGAATAGTCTTGTGTTAGAGTTGAAATTCTTTCTTCTCATCACTTTCAGAGTTTGTTGTTTGTCCCAGGAAATATTAAATTTAACTAGTGTGTGCCTTGGGGTTTGCAGCATAGGATTTTGGGGGGATTTTTTTTCTAAAGGAAATTTGTGGGTTCTTTCAATTTGTATTTTGTTTTCTTTGTTCAGAAGTTGTGGGTAGTTTGCTTCTATTATTTCTTTTTTTGGTGGTTAGGATTTTTTTTTCTTACTAGTAGCCTTATGAGAGCTGTATCATTCTGAAGTTGACTGCCCATTTTATATTCAATATCAACTATGGGTTTTGGTATAAAGATCAAGTATTTTTTAGCATTATTGGCTTTCACTTCTCTCCTTCCAGATTGTTCTTCACTTTTGTGTATTTGCATCCACAATCATCTGTTCTTTATTTTGTTTCTATGGTGAGGTTCGCCACCATGGATTCACATTTTTCTATTCTGTCCATTATTTCTGCTGCACTGTCCATAAATTCCACTTTCATGCTTCTTATTTCTCTCAAACCATTTGGAAACATCTTGCTGTGTTTCTGTGTTCTCTCAGAAATCCACAGGGTCCTCTGCCTCATCATGTATTGAGTCATTTTCTCTTGTCTTGCAACATTTATTCAGAGATGTTTAGACTCTTTTAGCTTGTCTAGAAGCCAGCTTCCCTTTTCTCATTAATATCTTCCCTGTTGGTGGACTTTTGAGTCATGTGAGCACTAAGATGTTGGGCTAGACTTTTTAAATTTATTTTTAATTTAACTTTTTTTGGTGAGGCAATCAGGGTTAAGTGACTTGCCCATGGTCACAGAGCTAGTAAGTGTCAAGCGTCTGAGGCCAAATTTGAACTCAGGTCCTCTCGACTCCAGAGCCAGTGCTCTATTCACTGTGCCACCTAGCTGCTCCTGGACTAGACATTTGCACTGAACTCCTCTAAAACCTCTTTAAAACAGAAATTAATCTACAAAGATAAAGCAACCTCAACTGTTTCCACAGTCTAGTACAACTAGAATCCAAAAGAAGGCTTAACAAAGCAGGAATGGGCATTCATTGACCCTGAACTCACTCAGCACCCCTCCCTGACCTCCCACACTACTGACAGTGAGGCTGTACTAACAGACCCAAGGACATGACACAAGTTTACTTAAAAATTCATCCCTATACCTTGTACCCTACCTCCCTCTTTCTAGTACCATACATAAGAGACACCAGATCAAGACCTTGGGAATTTGCTCAGTCCAAAAGAACCAGCGTGGCTACACCCCTTGAGGAGCAAAAGCTTGTTGGGGGTTGCAACCCAGAATCACCAGCTCTGTAAAACTCTGAACTGCTGGGAAGGGAGAAAGCAGATCCTGAACTGCCAGCGCTAGGTGAGAGAAATAAGGAATAGAGGGAATGGGACAGGTGACCAGGACAGGATACAATGCATGTGGGGATCTGTGCAGCATTCCACCAAGCCTGAGAGAAAGAGCACAGACACTAGATAGGACCAGTTCTGACCACTCAAAAGTCAGCTGGGACAGAGACAGGCTGAGGAGTTGTGAACTGCCCATCGTGGGAGGAGGCTGAGACACTTCAAGATCCAGCCCCCAAAGAAACCACAACCAAAGAGGAAGGAGACAGGAAGTGAGGAATAAGAAAAATGGGGATTGGCCCCCCAACTGAAAGTATCAAAGATTTCAGGAAGAAGAAATCTGAAAAACCTTGAGCATAAATAGATAAATCAACAGGAAGAAACAGTTACAACAGGAGGAAATACAGCCTTCAGATCTAGTGAATTAGTTCAGGCATCTATGAGTAAACACCACAAAGTGAAAGAAAATAATCCAACATTGAATAAGACAAAGGACCCTGTGGATTCAAGGAGAACATGAAACTACAACGTTATTCCTGGGAAATGAGAATTATAAGAGCACAACATAAATAATGAGCAGAATAGAAGAACTTGAATCTGCAATGGCAAGCCTCTCCAAGGAAACAAAAGAGACTTGAACAATAGATTGAGAATGCAAATACATAGAAGTGAAGGACAACATAGAAGAAGAGAAGCAAAAAATAAGTACGTTAAAAGAAAAGATGCTCATAATGCAATCTAAAGGCAGGATGCAAAGAAACAACCTAAGGATCATAGATCATCCAGAAGAACATGACGGGCCAAAAAACCCTGGCACCATAATGAATGAAATAATAGAAAAGAATTGATCAAGAGCTTATGAACATATAAAATGAAATTCAAATTGTAAGAATTCACAGATCATCTCCAGAAAAAAAAAATCAAGGCTATGAACTCCAAGACACATCATGGTTAAATTTAACAATTCAACTCAGAAACAGCAAGTTCTGAAAATCATCAAAAGAAAGACCTTCAAATTCAAAAGGCAGGACATTTGAATAAGACTATTGAGGAATAATCCCCATTAGAAAAAGGAGTGAGAAATGAAAACATGTTCCAAAGAGCACTGGAACTCAGGATGTAAGCCCAGGATGACCTATCCTACAAATTTAAGCTTAACCATTTACAAGAGATAATGTTCAATGATAAAGAAGAATTTGAAACATTTTTAGAAAGAAAACCAGAACTGAAGAGAATAGTCACTTCTTGACTACTCCAAACAACAGAAATGCAAGAGGAGTGAATAAATGCAAATAGCAACAGTGACAACAGGAAGGCCAGTAAGAGACTTCTTTCTACATGTGTAGAAGGAGATAGAGGTGAAAGCAGAAATCTGGTAGAGATAACAGTGAAGAGGCAGATGAGGGACATTTTGTACAGAACCTGGTGACACCCTGCCTACAAGTAAATGCTGCTTTGGTGGTTCTACATTATAACATGAGGGCACATGGTGAGAGGGGAAATGAGCAAGGGAAGAGAAAGGAATTAATGATATGCTGGAATCAGATCGAGGACTAGCAATGAGGGGAGAGTTACCGTGGTCTCAGAAAGAAAAGAGCCTTCAGGGGAGTGGGTAAGGAGGAGGGAACAAAAATTTCAAACCAAACATTCAAAAAATAAAAAGGGGTAAATAAAGAAACTATATTGTTTTGAAAGGAACCATAGACACCATCAGTCATAAACTTACACACTCCAAATGCTTTAGCATCAAAATTCATAAAGGAAACATTATCTGAACTTCAACAATACATAGACAATAACATGATTACGACAGGAGACTTCAATATTCCTCTCTCAATTTTGGATTAGTCTAGCAAAAAGATAAACAAAAGAGGAAACACAGAACTGAACAAATTTCTGGGAAAATTCGAGTTAAAAGACTTATGGCATCTCCTAAATGAGACAGCAAGAGAATATACATATTTTTCTGCATCATATGGAATTTTTACAAAAATTGACCATGTACTAGGTCACAGAGATAGTGCAAACAAAATTGATAGAAGAGCCAACATGCCCTTTACAAACCATATTACAGTAAGAATAGAAATTCGTTCAGGAATCACAAATGAAAGACACAAATTCAAATGAAGATTTAGCAATAAAATCTCAAATGATGAGTTGGTCAAAGAATAGATTGTAGAAATAATAACTAAGTAAAAGAAATATTCATGTGAATATGAATGATAATATGATAATGTGAAACATACCAAAATTTTGGTATGCAGCTAAAGCAGCCTCAGGGGGAGAATTATATCCTTAGAATTGTATCCTTGAAATCCTTGCAATACATAAATAGGGAAAGGGCAGATTAATTAATTGAATGTGCATTTTTTAAAGTTAGGAAATCAAAAATAAGCTTAAAATAAGCAAAAAAATGAAATATTAAAAATTAGAGGGGAAATAAATAAAATTAGAAACAAAAAATAAATGAAAATAAAACTAAAAGCTGGTTCTCTGAAAATATTAATAAGATTGATACACCTTTAGCTAATCTGATCAAAAAGAAGAGAGCAGAAAATCAAATCAATAGCAAATCAGCAAGGAGAAATCATGGCAAAGACATAAAAAATAAAAAGAATAATCAGAATAAATCATGAAAAGTTATATCCTGACAAAACTGAGAACACAAAAGAAATAGAGGAATACTTTAAAAAATATAAAATACCAAAACTATCAGAAGACCAGACAGAGATCTTCAACAACCTGATCTCAGTAAAGGAGGTAGATCTAGCTAAAAAGGAACTAATGAGGAAAAAAACCTTGTGGGCCTGATAGATTTACAGGAGAATTCCATCAAACTTTTAAAGAACTTCATACTTCACAAATTACTCTCAAAAACTGAAAGAAAGCACCCTATTAGAATTGTTTTGTAAGACCAATATAGTCCTAATACCTAAACCAGAGAAAGATAAAACACAGAAAGAAAATTATAGGCCAATATCACTAAGGAATATTGCTCAAATTCTTATAAAACAGCTTATAGAGATTTATTCAAGAAATTGTTCATTATGATCAAGTGGAATTTATACCAAGGATGTTAGGAAAACAATCAACATAACTAATCATATCAAAAACCAAAATATCCAAAGCCATAAGATCAACTCAATTGATACAGAAAAAAGATTTTGACAAAATATGATATTTTATGCTAAAAATCCAAGGAAGTATAGGCATAGAGGGATCTTAATATCATAGTATCTATGTAAAACCAAAAACAAACCTCATGTGCAATGGGGATACACTATAACCTCTTCCAAAATACAGTAATGAAGCCAGGCTGTCTTTACTTCCCCATTGTTATTGATATAGATGCGCTTTCCCCACTATTATTTGACATAGTTCTGGAAATGCCAACAATAGCAATAAAAAAAGAGAAAGGAATGAAGGGAATAAAGATAGGTAAAGAGGTTAAAACTGTCCCTGTTTGCTGATGATATGATGATTTACTTGGAAAACCCCAGGGAATCAGCAAATATAATAATTGAGACAATTAAGAGCTTCCACAAAGTTGCAAACTACCAAATAAATCCTGAAAAATAGACAGAATTTCTACATAATAATTACAAAACACAAGAAATAATAACAGAAAAGGAAATCTCATTCCAAGTAACTACAAAATACACAAACTGCATATATGGGGATCAACCTCCCAAAGCACTCTACAAAACACTTGCATAGATTAAATTACAAATCACTCCTTAAGTAAATAAACAACTTAAATAACTGAATGAACATTCAGTGCTCGTGGCTAAGCAATGCCAATATAATAAAAATGGTAATACGACCAAAATTAATTTATACTTTTAATGCTATGCCAATCAAGTTACCAAGAGGATACTTTATAGAGCTTGATAAGATAATAACAAAATTAATTTTAAAAAAAGATCTGGAATATTAAATGAAATGATGAAAAGAAGTAAACATGAAGGGGAAATAGCACTTCCAGACTTCAAACTATATCATAAAGCAGCAGTCATCAAAACCATGTAATATTGGTTACAGAACAGAGAAATGGAACAATGGATCAGACTAGACAAGGGAGTTTCAGAAACAATACAGCTTAAAAACCCAATGTTTGATGAAGTGTAAAATATAAGTTACCTAAGGGAAAACACCCTATTTGATTAAAAAAAAACTGCTGGAGAACCTGGAAAGCAGTCTGGAAGAACTGAGCTTTTTATGCCAACATTTTTTTTTTGGCTAGGCAATGCAGTTAAATGACTTGCCCAGGGTCACACAGCTAGTAAGTGTTATGTGTCTGAGGCCGGATTTGAACTCAGGTCCTCCTGAATCCAGGGCCGGTGCTCTATGCACTGCACCACCTAGCTGCCCCTATACCAACATTTTATATCACACTCCACAATATAGTCTAAATAGATACATGACTTTAATATTAAAGATCATGCTACTTAAAAATTAGAAGTTTAACAAATCATATATTTCTCACAGCTATGGAGAAGAGATGTATTCTTAAATAAACAAGAGATAAAGTCAATTACAAAGGATAAAATAGCTAACTTTGCTTGAAACTGAAAAGCTTCTACACAGACAACATTAATGCACCTAGACAAGAAAGGAAGTGACCAAATGGGGAAAAAAAATCTTCATATCAAATTTATCTGATAAGAGTTTGGTATCCAAGATATATAAACTAGATAGATAAATAGGTAGGTAGGTAGATATAGAGATAGATATATAGATATATACACACACATATACATAGGTTTTATATATATATATGTGTATATATATATATATATATATATATATACACATAGATATGACTAATAGTCATTCCCTGATAGATAAATGGTCAAAGAATCTAAACAAATAGTTCTCAGAAGGAGGATTGAAAGTTATTTACAACCACAGGAAAAAAATGCTCCAAATTTTTAATAATAAGAGAAATGAAAATCAAAACAACCATAAGGTTTACCCCACACCCCACAAATTAGGCAAAATGACCAAAAAATGGCAACAGTCGATGTTAGAGGGGTTATGGAAAGATAGGTATACTAACACGTTGTTAGTAAAGATGAGAAATGGGGCAACTATTTTGGAAAGCAATTTGAAATTATGCAAATAAAGTGACTAAAAATGTCCATACTCTGAACCTGAAATTCCTTTGCTGAGCTTATGATCCAAGGAAAAAGTCTGCAAATACTCCAAAATATTTATAGCAACACTTTTTGTGACAGTGAAGAATTGGAGGGGAAAAGCAGATACCTTTCAATGGGGGAATAGCTAAACAAATTGTGATACATAAATGTAACGGCATATTACTGTGCTATAAAAAATGATGTGAATACATACAAGCATAGAAAGATCTCTAAGAACTGATGCAAAGTGAAGTTAACAGAACCAAGAAAACAATGCACATGGTAACAACAATGTAAATGGAAAAAACAACACACAAAAATCAAAAGTAAATAAAACTAAGATCAAGTAGGATTCAAATGGAGAGATTTGAGAAGATAATCCCAACCCACCCCTTGATAGAAATGAGAGGTCACAGGTGTTACACACCGTACATGTTTTTGGACTTTTTCAATGTACTGATAAGTTGTACTGACTTTTTTCCCTATCTCGAAAATAAATACTATTTGTTATATGAGATGGCTGTCTAGGAGGGGGAGGGGAAAGGATACATGGAAGAAACAGAAAATATCAATATAAAGTCATTTTTAAAAATCTTCCCCATTGATTTATCTACTTGTACTCAAGGTCTTTAACTAAGTTTCTTTCTTCCTGAGCTCTTTGGTAATTTCAGTCTTTTTTCCTTCTATTCCCCTATCACTCATTTTCTAACTTCCTCCCTTTTGATAAAGATTTGTCCAGGGGCTGGGCCTCAAAGTTGCCTTAGTCTCCTCCCACAATAAGGAATTCATTTTTCACCATCCTGGGTCTCTGACCCACACACTCTGTCCCTCCTGCTCTGAAGGGAATGGATGACAACTAGATTCTATTCCCTTTACCTTCAGACCTAGTGGAGCCACACACACATACTGGCATCCTGCCCTCGTTCCTTCAGTTCCTCAGCTCTCTGGAGCCTAGTGCACTGCTACATAGAGCATGATTCCAGCTTTCCATGGAGCAGGGTTGAGTTCTGTTGCAAACCCATGAGTCACCTTATGCATCCCTACCAAAGTGTGGTGGCTGGTGGACAAGAGTTGCTGAGTAAATACGTTAGGGATTCGCCTTCTCTGTTGTTAGTTCATAGCATTGTTACCCTGTTAGAATTCTTGGTTTCTTAGCCCATGGAGAAAGCTGAAATTGCTTGACCTTGTGTGAATGATTCCTATTTTGAAAAGGTTGAAGAGACAGTGAGGATTGGAGAGGTGTCTAGTCCTCTATCTTGTTGGCCATTTGGAATTCCCACTTCTCATAGCTTCTTATGCAATTCAATTCAATAAGCATTTACTAAGTACAATGTGCAATCAACCAATAAGTACCTATTGAAGTGACTCCTGTTCACTACTAAAACTGTTGTTTAGGATAGAAAAGAAATATAAGACACGGGCCGTGTCCTCAGAGAACTTTCCATTTAACTAGGAAAATAAGACTAATATGCATAAGATGACAATACAAAATTATGTATAATCAAATTGCACAGCCACTATGCTGATAGTGGTAAGATAATCAGTATGAACCTAGTGACAGTCAGTCATCTGAAGACTAGCCAAAGTAAGCTCAATGAGGCTTAGCAATAGGTTAGAGGCAGGGTACAAATTTTATCATAAATCCTTCTTAGCTAATCCATCTAGAATACTGAAAGCCTTCTTTTTATTTAATTGTGTCCCAAGTACTCTTGGGTACTAGCATACCACTTGGGTTCTCCTGGCTCTCATTCTCAGAACATCACCAATATTGTGGTCAAAGATCAATAATCAATACACAAACCAATAATCAATAATTCTTCAATTCATTCTTTTATATAAATTATTATGATAAAATCCTGAAACTTGTTACCTCCATCTATCTTAATGTTATTTTGGCATTCTGGCAAATCTGATATGAAGATTACTCTAGAAAAAAAAAAATTCCCTAACCAGCCAGCCACTCTTTGGGGAATGTTTTTAGCAAATAGCCAATACAGCATTATATAGAGCTGAACTTAATAAAAACAGATACAACTCTTGACCAATTATGTGGTATACAACCAAGAAATTAATAAATATATGTATATTATATATATAATATATAATATATGTATATTACATATATATAAAACTATGCATGTTAAATTATTATTCTGTTGGAAAATATTTAATGTACTTGAAGCATCATTGTAATTGTTCAGTTTTATGCAAGTAATGTGAATGTCTGTTAAAGAGATTTCAATTAGTGGCCCATTTCATTTTTCTATTTAAATTGCTTTCCTCACTGATGTTGGCTTAACTAGTAACTGCAGTTAAGTTGTCCTCCATCAGGTTTTTTTTAATCATTAACTTTGGGAAAACCCATCTCAATATTTTAGCCTTCTCAGAATGGGGAACTAAACATCTTTTAGTTCTTATTAGACAAATGAACAGTGATTTTTGAATGTAATATTTACTAGTTTAATGTCCAAAGTCCAGCTCACAATTAGAAAGGGGGATATTTACTAAGACCTTGCAAATATATGGACTTTTAGAGAATTTTCTGGCTCAATATAAATACTCTATTTTTGACTCTTACTTCTTAGGTGAATTTGGTTAAGTCACTGAACTTCCTTTGGCTTCAATTTCCAGACTGGAAGTCCTCTGAGGTCCCTTCCTGCTCTAAATTATAATCTTATGATTCTATATAAATCCATCAAAATGACTTCTATAAGTGGATAATAGAATTTTAACAATAACACTAAAGATATTGACTTTTAAGCATTCCTGCAAAAAAAAATAGATTTAGATTACAAATCGTTACATTTCCCAGGAGCCCACTGGCCATTCTTAACCTAGTATGAGTACCTAATATGGATTCCTGAGAAAGAGGCAAAGAAAGCCTCTGGCACAAAGACAAAAAGAAAGGGGTGGTGTGACCTGTGACCTGTGCTACAGGAAAAGAGAGCAGCAGAGAAGAAAGGAAGAACTATGGCCTGAGATTCAGACAGAATGAGTTAGTGTCTTATCTGGCCTCAAGGAGAGGGGGGTGGTGAGAGACTGAGAGACAGAGACACGGAGACACAGAGAAACACAGAGACAGAGGCAGAGATAGAGAGACAGGAGGAAGGGCAGCACAGAGGAGGTAGGGGGCACCATCTACATCTTCCCTAAATGCCCCCTACTGTTTCTGGTCAGATAAGATTACATGCAATTATCTTCCTTTGCTATAACTTTGCTGAGGTTCCCTTGGTCGCAGTTCCCCCTGAGGGTATGAAGCAAAAATCAAACCTTCTACCTTTCCAGTGTTATTTCGGATCTGATAATTTGGGGGGGGGGTGCATCCTCCTTTTAAAGGGAGAGATCTATTTTGACTGAGAAGATCTAACCTTACTAACAAAAGAAAGCTGCCTCCTCAATGGCAGTCACATGACCCATTTTGGAGTGTTGGCCCTATTTTTTCCATAACCTGTTATTTTAGCTAAAGCTGGAGGGTGGGGTTGTAACATTATTATGCTACTCCAAGCAACTAGAAAGCAGTAAGTTGTCATTCAATGATCACAATAGTGAGAACCTCTTAATATCTAACATGCATTTTTCCATTGCCCTTTGAGCTGGTTATAATTGCAATTCTTCTGGGACTGTTGTGTTCCATGACTTGCAGCCATATAGCAACCTGGTGTCAAAAAGAGACTTTTACAGGGCCATAGAACTTGGACTCACTGAAAGCAATTTGAGTGTTCCAAATGTATTAACATCATCATAATTAATAGCCAATGAGCAAAAAACAAAACAAAACAAAACAACCCAGCATTGAGGATTAATTTTAAGCTGATTCTGTTGTCATCACTGGCATCACTGAAGTACTTTGATCAGTACTTCTATTTTCCCATATGTTAAATAATATTTGTAATATTCTTACCTACTACTCTTTGACAATTTTGAGAAGTGAAAAAAAATGCTTACCCTTCAAATTTTGTAAAAGATTTTTAATTCTTTGGATGTGTTATACATTTCATTATTTAAAAGATCTCTTATTTTATGGAAAACTCCCATCTTCCTTCCTCCTCCAGTTGACCTTCTCTAGTAAAATGAAATTGGATAAAAGAATACCAGAAAGGAGAAATGATCAGGAGAAAATGTTTGCATCTTTTTCCTAAGTGTTCTGTTTTTCCCGACCATAAAATTCAATAGAATGTAAGTTCCTTGAGGGTAACATCTATTTTTCCCCTTTGTCTTTAGATCTCCAGAGTCTATCAAAGTGCTTTGAACACAGTAATAATAATAATAGTTAGAATTTATATAGCACTTACTACGTGCCAGGCACCATGCTAAGCACTTTACAAATGTCTCATCTGATCCTCACAACAGCCCTGGCAAGTGGTAACAAACATGTGGTGAGTTGCAGCTTCAAATGACACGTGAAAAAGCATCCAAAATAATACGGCAATGATAACCTTTCAAGGTATGTCAATTGAAGGAAACAGCATGTTGTAAGGTGGTCATTTTTTATTATGAGATTTATACCTTACACTATAGAACCAAGAAAAAGGAAAGCTTTCGCAAATGGAAAGAAGGTCCTCCTTTCTTTTTTTTGGCAGGGGTGAGGAGGAGGCAATTGGGGTTAAGTGACTTGCCCACAGTCACGCTGCTAGTGAGTATTATGTGTCTGAGGCTGGATTTGAACTCAGGTCCTCCTGACTCCAGGGCTAGTACTCTATCCACTGTGCCACCTAGCTGCTCTAAGGTCTTCCTTTCTGTTTACTGGAAGGTCATATTGGGGTTCATTGATCCCTGAATGAAAAAATCTATCAAAGCCATCCCTTCTCCTAGGTGACTTACACAAATCTTTGTAATTTTCAATCAGAGTAACTGGAACAAAGACTACAGAAGCACAAGCAGCCTGAAGCACCATGGATCCTTCTCACAGGATCACTTCATTTGCAATAGCAATTACTTTTTTGTTGTGAAGGGAAGTGCAAAAAGAAGAAACCCATAAAACAGATCTAATTTGGTGCCATAAACCAAAGACTAAAGAAGCATGAGACTATAAACAAGTCTGCTTGATAATTGTTTCCAGAATCTTGTTGTGAATAACTAATACAGTTTTTTTTTTTGGGGGGGAGATTGCAGTTGAGGAATCACTGGTGTATGTTTTTATATAACATTATAACAGCAATAATATAATGTTTCCAACTTGCCTAGATAAAAATTTAAGAAACTATGCCGATAAAAATATGCACATGCAGACAACCAATGAAATAGACACATTTTATCTCTTTGCGCATTTCTCAAATTAAAAAAAAAAAAGAAGATCCATAGAGTTATCAATTCTTCCATAAGACTTCCTCATATTGAGTGTAACAGTGCAGGTCTGAGCACGTACGACTATGATTTCTGCTAACTGGCCACAGCCTAGTATTTTCACACCTTTTTTGTACTAAATGGTTAGAGCGGATCACTCCACCAGAAGCTGTCACCAGGACACCTTCCTATAAAAAAAATGTATTAATAACCCAGGCAGCCTTAGGATTGCCTCTCAAATGATATTCTTCTATTGTTTGCACTGCAATAAACCCTTTGCAAATGTGGCCCGTTAACTTTGTATACAATTAAGCACTTAGAAATGTCTAGCTGTTAAGGCTGAGAAATTAAATTTTTTGCATCCAATTGGCCACAGATAATCAGTGTAGTTCTAGTCTAGACAACTCTGGATCCCTTACAATAATTACTTGAATTAAAAAAAGCACCCGAGATTGCTCATCTAACCTGGCAAAAATGCTGTTTGCAGAAGATAACTAAAGGGGAGAGTGAAACACCAAGCTTTGCTAATAAATAGTTCTCAGAAAGATCAGCTCCCAATTTACTACTTGTACACAATGGGCCAGTTGGAACTTGTACGATGATCCAATTTGCCACAGCTCTTGTTTTGAGTCTTTGTGAAGCCGCTGGGTGAGCACAGTGGGAACGACTCCCTCCGATCCCCTGAGTCAATCAGTGGGCTTTTGTTTCCTGCTGGTCAAAAATACCAGGTGGCTCGCAGAGTCTAATTATCAATGAAAAATTAAATTCAATACAGGATTGTAGCCACAGGTACCCTCTTCTCCTCACCCTTCCTGCCCCCTCCTGTCCTCAGGCATGGTATGGAGTATCACGTCACTCCCCAAGATTGCAAAGTAGCGAGGAAGAAAGACTGGAACATGAAGAAGGAAAGCAGGAAAATGATAATTGATTCTTGCAAACACTGCTTCATTCTTCACTTCCCTTTCTTTTCTTTTCTTTCCTTTCCTTTCCTTTCCTTTTTTTTTTTTTTGGAAGAGCATTTAATTATCATGGACTCCTTCAAAAATTAGCAGTCAGTCGGGGAGTTTCTCATTAAGAATTGTTAAGCCAAGCTTATCTCTACACAGTTCCATAATTTCCTGGCCTTAGGGAAGCTTATTTGCCAACAAAAGGGGAATAAACAATCAGACTAGAGATTTACCTTTTAGGAAAATTAAAGGGAACTTTTGTTTTGAGCTAATAACCCAAATAATTTGATTATGCAATGATGCACATTTTTCATAGGGTGAAAAGCTCTCACTAACCAGTCATTCAGTTACTGAATAAATATTTATTAAGTGCATACTATGTGCCAAGCACTGTGCTAAGCTAACCAAAAGATAGTCTGATCCCAACACAATTTACCCCCCCCCCCAAGGAGCAGGCAATACCTTGGGTTTTGGACTGGTCAGGACCACCACTTCACTCCAGGCTATATGCTGATAACCTGCTCAATACCCAGAGAAGACATGATAGATATAGCCCATGAACTCAACAGGGCCTAGTAAGTTATAGATTTTTTTCTTCCCCAAATGTTTTTTGTCCTTCCTGTCTAAAGAGTATTGCATAGCCATTGTTAATCTAAGGAACCAAACTTGTAATATCAAAATTTTCAGCCTGCCACCCTCTGCTCAGAAAAGGAAGACACAGTATATTTTCAGCATCTTTTATTATACACCAGTCTAAGTAAAAACATTATTTAAGTCACTCCAGCTATCCCAGATAAAAATTTAAAATACTTATTAAAGACAAGGAGTCAAAGATGAAAATGATGTATTAGTAGAATAGATGCTAAAAGCAAAATACAATGAGCCATTCTAGGGGTCTCCAGTAACTTTCTCAATATGCTATCTATACTTCCTGAGTTGGAAATGTGATATCATAGCCCTGCTTAGATCACATCAGGAATATTGTGTTCCATTTGGGGTAACATGGTGCAAGAAAAATATTGATAAGCTGCAAAGTATCCAGAGGAGGGTAATGAGAATGGTGAAAGGTCTTAAGGCCATGACATGTGAGGATTAGTTGACAGAACCAAGAATATTTAGCCTTTAGAAGAGAAGAGTTGGGGAAGAGAAGAAGTAGAGGTCCATAGATCCAGAGTTTTAAGGGACCTTAAAGGCCACTGATTTTACAGGTGAGGAAATTGAGTCTCAGGGAGGTGACTTACCCAAGGATAACACAGCTAGTTAATATGTGAAGTTGGATTCTAACTCAGATCCTCCTGACCTCTGAAATCCAGCAGTCTACTAAACCACCTGACATCTCAGTTGTCTTCAAGTATCTGAAGGACTCCGTCACCTAGAAATGAAATTAGATTTATTGTGTTTGCACCCCAGAAAGCAGAACCAGGAGCAATTAGTTTGACAGAAAATAAATTTAGAGCATCATCTCGCACCATATACCACAATAAATTATAAATAGATACATAAGATTAAATGTAATCTATCAGGAATTATAAGTGAAGAGTACACTAAAGGATGATGGAACCCAATAAAATTCAGAGACCAATATTGCTTATTGATAACTGACATTGGAACACAGCTGCCTTCCACTTAATAAAGAAGTGGTGGGCCATGGATAAGGAATATTGCACACTCTGTGATAGACATATAGGGGTCAATTTTGTTTAACCATTTTATTTCTTTCGTGGGAGAAAGTGCTATGGGGTTGGGGTTGTTGAGAAATGAAATCTTATAAACATCAAAGTTAATTAATAAAATATTGGAAAGAATTTAACCAATCTATTAGATATCCATGCCTTCTTCCCTGCCTCCCTCCTAAAAATGGCATCATCAACTGAAAATTTCACCATGAATAAAGGATTCAGACAAAGAAAACTTTTTCAAGGGTTGACAATAATGCCTAAACTCTGATAACACGATTTTTCCAGAGGTTAAAAAATGCTCCAAAAAGGCAGCAACTTCTTTGTTATTCACAGTCTTTTCATTAGGACCTAAGAAGTATTAAAAGAATTATCTATCAATTGTGATTGAAAAATTATGTATGGAAACAGATGGAGATAGAATTTCCTCCAAACCTTAGAAATTGTTAAGAAACTGACAGCATAGCAACAATGATAGTCTCTCATTGAGGTTATACCACCAATTCAGCTAAACCTGAAAACGAAGATACCCAACAGGACAAATAAAAAGTCAGTAATTAAAGAGACATACTTAATTTTTTTAGTTCAAGAATTCTAAAGAGTCAGGAAAGGAAGTAAAATAAGAATGATATTCAATGTGAAAATGGTGTCTGAACATATAATAATGGGACACCTGAAGAGAAATTGTACATTTCTCATGAGGCTCTGGGACTAAAAGACAGTCTAATTGAAGTTCTTAGGGTTTCCATTGTTACGGAGCTATGAACATGTAATGCTGGGTGATGTCCGAAAAAAAGGCAATGAAGGTCTCTAGGAAGTCACGTGGAATACTCAGTTATGGTGCTGCCTAATGCAAAAAGGGGAAGAGAAGTAGGTTTGCAAATGCTGAAAGAAATTGAAGGGAGTGGAGAAATAAAGAGGACCTGCGCCTAAAACCAAGACAATGGAAAATGGCAGACCCTATGAGTGGAAATTCCAAAGTTATGTAAGTGGCACTTCCCACCCTATGGACAAGCTCTCATAACATCGAAGTGAAAGTTTTAGAGCAGGTTGGTTTCCCCACTATTCAACTGGGGTTGATACCTTGAACAGAATCATTTACAGATGACAGCAGAATGTTTGTGTTCTGTTTCAGTCTATTCAGCTTTTTTCTCTTTTTGGCTTTTAATCTCAATGTCCAAAATATGGTTGTTACATGTGGTGGTAGTCCCATGCAAGAAATGATACCCTACAACAGGATAGTTGTTTATCCTTCCTTGAGAGGAGGAATTATTTCATTCTTTCTCTATGTATCCCCAGTGCCTGGCACAGGATAAAGCTTTAACAAATGCCTGTTGGCATTTGTTGATTGATTGGTCATGAAAATCCCTTTGCTAATTTATCTTAAAGATGTGAGCAAGAGCCACCCAAAGACCATTTACTTTTTTTCACAGACACATGAAGTCCAACAACAAAATGAATATCAATAATGATGGTGTTACATCTCTCGTAAACTGTGATTGGACGAGAAGAGGTTACATGTGCTCACTTCCCCTTGTCTGATTAATTCCTTCAATGTTCAATGGAAACATGGGCATACACACAGAAGCACAAAACAAATTTTTTAAAAGTTCACCAAAAACCTCAAGAAACAAGTAAACAAGCTATTTAAAGCTTTGAAATGCATCATCTTGGCTTTAAAACCAAAAGAAACTTAAAAGTCATCTAGTTCAAACCCCTCATTGAGAAATGAAGAAACAGGCCCAGAACAGGGAAGCCACTCGCCCGAGGCTAAATCATAATTGGAAGAGCCAGAATTCAAACCCAGGTTCCCAGACTCCATACACAGGGTTCATGTATATAGTCAGACAGCACCACGCTACTGTCAGAACAAGTAATTAAAATGGCACAATACTCTCTTCTCCTCCTTATGGACGTGTCAGCTCCCCAATTAGAATGTAAACTCCTTGAGGACTAGGATTGTTTTTGCTTTTTCTTTGTATCCCCATTGTTTATCACAGGGCCTGAACGACGTAAGTGTTGTTGGTATAAATTGGCTGATCAATTGATTCTCTGACCCCTAACAGAGGAACCAGCACGTTATTTTAAATATCCAGCTCTCTGATCCTGGAAAACCTCCTTTTTAATTGAGTAGCAATATGGGTAAAATGGACTCAATGGGACTGAATTTCAGCCCTTCTGCTCATCCTGACACATGCCTGGCATCCACTAAGAAATCTTCACATGCTATTTAAAGTTGAGTACTGCACTTACTATCGTAAGTTATTGAAGGACTTAATGGACATTGCATTAGAAAGAAAACAGGCAAATTACAGAATAATTTAACTGTTGAAAAGAAACAGAGCAACTTGAAGGACATTAAACATTCTATTTTGACATGGAATGCCTGAAGCTAAAGCAATTAAAGCTGTAAAATATTGCTGGATGACATGATGTGTATGTAAATTTGTCATTCATTGGCCAGAGTTGGTAACAATCATTTGGAATGCTCACAATAAAAACAGCCCATGTGGCATAATCTGCTTCTCCCACAATAAAAGAATGACTTGGTTATGCAGCTTTGAGGAGTCTGATCATTACAGCCCAGAGAGGGTGTAGTTGTAATAGATGATTTCTCTGCGATGCAGAGAACTTAAAGTCATAGCTTGGCTCTCCACATGCTGTTTACTAGTATTGGCTTGATTATGCTCTAGCAGGGAAAGAAACCCTGGAATAAGAATGTAAAGATCTCAGTTTTAGTCCCAGGTCTTCAACTAGGTCTTGATGTGACTTTGGACCAATCAGCTCCCAGAATCCCTAACGTAGCAGAAACCCCAGAGGTCACGTAGTCCAACCTATACTTGAACAAGATTCAGTTCTTTCTGTCAAGGGATCATCTATTCTCTGCTGATTGCCTCCAGTGAGACGGAATCTACCAGCATCCCAAAGCAGTCCATTACACTTTTAGACAGCTCTCATGATTAGGAGGCTTTTCCTCACATCCAGCCTCAGTCGGTTTCATTGTAGCTCTCACTTATTTGTTCTTGTACCCTCTAGAACCAAGTAGAAAGAGGCTAATTCCTCTTCCATATGACCTCCTTTCAGAGACAGTTATCATGCTTCCTCCTAAGTTGTCTTTAGTCCCTTCAACAAGTTGTCATTGAATTATCTCAAAGACCTCGACCATGCTGGCTGGCCTCGTCTTGATGTTCTCCAGTTCATTAACATACTTCTTAAAATGGATGCCTCTCTGGACTTTGTTTCTTTAGATGCAAAATGAAGAAGTTGGTCGGGATGAACTCTAGGATTCCTTCCAGTCCTGTGATTTGCCATTCATTTTTTATAGAGGAAATATTTTTAACTCATTTAAAGAGCTACTGTGAGGAGCTCACTAGAGACTCAAACTCTTGTGAACAAGCCCCTTCAGGCTACTTTAGAGGAGACTTAAAAACTTATTGCTGTTCATAGCATTCCCACATTTTCTCCACCCAAACCGGGGCAGGGGAAGGGGAAAACACAAGGCTAAAGCTGCTATTAATCTAAAACTGAGAAAAGAAGAGTCTTCATGGGCCCCAAAGAAAAGTCCTAGTTTTGGGTGTTATAGCCAAATGTATGGTATAGGCATAGAACTTACCAGGGTCATACTGGGTCACGGCCAGTGACCTGGTTTAGCACACCCTAGAAAGAGTGGTGTTCCTCTACAATTCATAGGAAGAAATAGTCATCATCCTCACCCTCCTCCAACTCTCACACACTGATTTCCCAGTGCACTGTTGCTATGGAAAAGGGGACTACCTGCTGAGATTTACAAGTCACAGTTAAGGAGATGCAGGGCTGCTCTTGCCAAATCCTGCAGACTTATATAGACCAGAAGCCCCCACTGATGTCAGCAGCAGCTTGGTATTCCAAAGACATATGGGATGAGGCCCTATCAAAAGCTACACTGAGGGGCAGCTAGGTGGCGCAGTGAACAGAGCACTGGCTCTGAGTCCAAATGTGGCCTCAGACCAAACACTTGACACACTTACTAGCTGTGTGACCCTGGGCAAGTCACTTAACCCCAGCTGCCTAATAAACAAACAAATAAATAGATAGATAGATAGATAGATAGATAGATAGATAGATAGATAGATAGACAAATAAATAAATAAATAGATAGATAGATAGATAATAAATAAATAAATGGATGAATGAATAAATGACTGAATGAATGAACAAATGAATGGATGAATGAATGAATGAGTGAACAAATAAATGAATGAATGAATGAATGATTAAATTAATGAATGAATGAATGAATGAATAGATAGATAAATAAATGAATAAATGAATAAATAAATAAATGGGGGAAAAGCTACACTGAAACAAAATGACTTTTTAAATACATCTGCCAAAAGGTTCCAATGACCCTTTCAAACTAGGTGAACTGACAATAAGCAATGAGCAAAGGGAGTTTTCATCCTTACACTGAATATTTTAATAAACATGAAAATTACTTGAAGATAAATCAGGTAAGACTCAATGGTGATTGCTAGTTCTTGCTTTTCTTAAAAGTTTTTCCAGTGAGCTTAATTAAAATTTCCCAAAGCTCATGCATTTGGTGAGTGTCTTTCCTATTTTAAAAAGGAGCTTGTTCTCCTAGTGGGTTTCTTCCTTCTTTCCCTCTGACCCTGCCTTTTCTCATAGTCACTTTTCTCTCTTTTTTCTTTCTTTATTTTTATTTTTAACATATTATTTAACATTCTTTTTTTAAATCTTGAGCTCTAATTTCTTTCCCTCCCACCCAATAAGTCAAGCAATATGACATCAATTGTACATGTGAAATCATGCAAACTATATTTCCAAGTTAGCCGTATTTCTAAAAAAAAAAGCATGAAAAATAAAGAAAGTGAGAAAATTATACTTCAATTTGCACTCAGAGTCCATCAGTTCCCTCTCTGGAAGTGGATAGCATTTTTCGTCATGTTGTTGTTCCGTTTTTCACTCAAGTTCAACTCTTTGTGACCCTATGGACCATAACACACCAGGCCCTACTATACTCCACTATCTCCAGAAGTCTATCCAAGCTCATGTTTGCTGCTTCCATGATGCTATCTGTCCACCCCAAATTCTGTTCTCTCCTTTTCCTTTTGCCTTCAATTTTTCCCAACAACAGAGTCTTTCCCAATGAGTCCTGTCTTCTCTTTAGGTGGCCAAAGTATTTAAGCATCATCTTAAGTGTCTGACCTTTCAGCAAATAGTCTGAATTAATTTCTTTAAGCATAGACTTATTTGATCTCCTTGCTGTCCAAGGGACTCTCAAAAGTTTTCTTCAGCATCACAATTCAAAGCATCAATTTTACATTCTTCATTCCTTATAGTCCAACTCTCACAGCCATACATTGCTGTTGGAAAAATCACAGCTTTGACTATATGGACCTTTTTCAGCAAGGTGATATCTCTGCTTTTTAGTATGCTATCCAGATTTGCCATAGCTTTCCTTCCAAGGAGTAAGTGTCTTTTCACGTCATGGTTGCAGTCACCATCTGCAGTGATCTTTGAGCTCAAGAATATAAAATCTAACACTGCTTCTATTTCTTTCCCCTCTATTTGCCAGGTAGTGATGAGACCAATTGCCACTATCTTAGGGTAAGCTTCAAGCAAGCTTTTACACTCTCCTCTTTCACCTTCATCAAGAGGTGTATTAATTCTTCTTCACCTTCTGCCATCAGAGTGGGATCATCCGTGTATCTGACATAGATGGTATTTCTCCTAAAAATCTTATTTCTGGCTTTTGATTCATCCAGCCTGGCATTTCACATGAGGTACCCTGTATGTAAGTCAAATAAATAAGGTGGCAATATACAGCCTTGTCATACTCCTTTCCCAATCTTAAACCAATCAGTTGTTCCATGTTTAGTTCTAACTGTTGCTTCTTGACCTGCATACAGGTTCCTCAGGAGACGAGATGATCTGGTACTCCTGTATCTTTGAGGACTTAGCCACATTTGTTGTGATCCACACAAAGACTTTCGTGCAGTCAATGAAGCATCATGAATCCTTTGGAAATGTCTTAGATCATTATATTGATCAGAATGGCCAAGTCTTTCACAATTGGTCATCACTGCAACATTGCTCTTACTGTACACAAAATCTCTTAGTTCTTCTCACTTTTATCATACCCCCTCCTTTCTCTTATCCCTTTCCTCTCTTGTTTCCATATTGGATGAGTTATATTTCTATATGCAACTGAGTATGTAATACATTCTTCCCTCTTTGAACCAATTCCAATGTGAGGTTCAAGCATTACCTGTTCCTCCTTTACTATAAAAGCTCTTCTTTATATGTCTCTTTATGTGAGAAAATTTTCCTCATTCTACCTCTCCCTTTCCTCTTCTCCTAGTGCATACCTCTTTTACACCCCTTCATTTTTTGAGATCATTCCAACATAATCAGCTCACATTTGTGTTCTCTGTCTCTGTAAACTCCTTTTAGCTGCCTTAATAATGATAAAGTTCTTAAAAAGTTGCATGTATAATTCTCCCATATAGGAATTCAAACAGTTTAACTTTATTGAGTCGCTTATGATTACTCTTTCATGTTTACCTTTTTATGCCACTCTTGAGTCTTGTCAGATTGTGTTTGAATGTCAGATTTTCTGTTCAGCTCTGGTCTTTTCATCAGGAGTGTTTGAAAGTCCTCCATTTCATTAAACATACATTTTTCCCCTGAAAGACTATACTCAGTTTTGCTGGGAAAGTTATTCTTGGTTGTAATCCTTGATTGTAAGGCTCCTTTGCCTTCCAGAATATCATATTCCAAGCCTTCCTCTCCTTTAATGGGGAAGCCATTAAATCTTGTGTGATCCTGTCTATGGCTCCACAATATTTGAATTGCCTACATTTGTAATCAAAAACTAAATTTTATTAAGAGATTAGTGAAAATTAAAATGTAACTTTTCCCATCCAAGTTTCCAGGCTTCATGAAATCTTCTCACAGACCCCAGGTTAAGAACCCCTGGACTATATGAGCTCTAAGGTCCCTCCCAGCTTTAAACTTATGAACCTGTGACCTAATGAAGAAGAGGGGGTTAAAATTCCATTCCAGAGATCAGCAACCCTGAACAATTCCAGTGTCAGATGCATGATTGTGGGTGCCCTGGAAATGATGAGGTAGAAAGGAGGAATGGAGTAGAAGAAGAAGGAAAGATAGAAACATGACGAAAAGGGAAGAATTGAAGGAAAGAGTTCTACTGCCCCTCAGATGTCACATCCCTGTCATAGATTGACTCCACAGCTCTCTACTTTTAACCTTCACAGTTAATAAGTTCCCCAGTTTTACAAGTATTGGATTCTTATAACACTGGGGCTAACAAAAATGTCAATAAGAAAAGATCTGCCCTTAGTCCAATGTAAAATAAGCAAGATTGACTTTGGTCTGAATATTCCTGCAAACAGCTGATGCTGCCCAGAATGTAAGCTACTTCAAGCCAAGGAAACACATCATATTTGGTTTTCACATTCCCTACACCAACCAAAGTGCTTTGCACTTCACAAATGTTATTTGAATTGAATTCTCTGCCACTAGGATGCCCCCTTTGAAGCCTTTGCCTCTTTATTTCAGCAGCCTGATGCTATTGCTATGAAAGTCACTAGATCTACATGGCCACACATTCCCACACCCATCTCTAATCATTCAAGGCTCACAGGTGTTCAAACCTCAGCTTTCAGAGGGGCTCCAGCTCAGGAATCAGAGGGGCTCCAGAGGGATATATCAGGGTGGAAGCTACTTCTACTACCATTCCAGAAACATCATAGGCTAAATAGATTGCTATGAATTAGTCTGACAACCAATTCTCCTTTATGGCTTGATTTTATTCTAGAATAATCTGCAAATTCCAAATAACCAACTCTTAGAACCCAGTCCATGTGCATATTAAGAGATGGCCTGTACTTTAATAAAGGGCCATACAGTCAAAGTATATAGAAGCCAGCAAAGCTATTTATAATTTGAAAATAAGTTTATCATATTTAATAATAATAAATATGAATCATAGTGATGTTGCACAGTTAGTGTGAGAATGCATTTCTGACACTTTAAGAAAAAGGCTAAAAAAAGTCTCTTCCTCTTTGAACTGTATTTGCCATCAGTCATTTTTAATTTGGGGGAATTTAATTCAATTCAGCATTTATTGCATCTGCCATTTATATGACACTGTAACAAGACCCACAGATACAAAAACAGATGCAAAACAGTCACTGCCCACTGGCTTTTCCCCATGCCTAAAATCCTCTCATTCTTCACCTTTGTCTCCTGGCTTCCCTATCTTCTTCCGAGACCCAACTCAAATCCCACCTTTTGCAAAAAATCTTTTCTGATCCACCTTAATTCTAATGCCTTCCCTCTAATGATTATCTCCAATTTCTCCTGTGTCTATATTGTTTGTACGTAGTTGTTTACATGTTGTCACCCCCATTAGACTGGATACTCCTTGAGGGCAAGAGACAGTCTTTATATACCCAGTACTTAGCATAGTACCAGGAACAAGAGAAGTACTTAACCAATGCTTATTGGCTTGACGTGATTCAGACAGCTTATACTGTATTGAGAGGACACAACAAGAAAATAACATAATCCTGGATCTATAGCTAGAAGGGACTTGGGATCATCTAGTCCAGCCTTCTTATTTTACAGATGAGGAAACTGAGGCCCAAAGTCACAATGATAGTATGTGTCAGAGCTATAATTCAGACTCAGGTCCTGACTTCCAGTTCAAATAAATACAAAAGGCACACAAAATGATACCAAATAATTTCAAGAATGGGGAAGAATTAGTAATGGGGAAGTGGTTCAGAAAGCTCTCATTTAAGAGATGTCATCTGAGCTATGTCCTAAGGATTCCAAGAGGAATTTTCCTAATTTCTTTTCTAACTTATTGTTAAGGGTCTTTGTCCTAAGCTTTTTCATGATTGATATTCAATTCAACAAGCATTTTTTAGCCCCCATATTGTGAGAAGAAGTGAAATTTTTAAGTCATCTTTGGTACAACTTTAGGTATCATACATACATGTGTGTGTGTATGTGTGCATGTATATATGTATATGTATATGTGTATATGTGTGTGTATGTGTATACATATATACATATACGTATACATATACATATACGTATACATATGCGTATACGTATATGTATTCCTAGGAGCTACAATATCAACCCCAGTGGTACTATAAAAGATATGATTCAGTTGAGCTTTGCTCTCTAGTGAATTGGAAGCCATTACAACACTCTCGGGATCCCTATTGTCTGTCTTAGGATTCCACTCTGTATCTGAAATTTTTTGCTTGAATGCTTCTATCCTGGAGTTCTCCAATGACATGCCTCAAAATGTTCTTTTAATTAGCATATCCATATATCTGATAATGGTATAGCCTGACATTTAGCAAAAACAAAAGTAAGCACAGAGCAGAAAGAAGTAGTTAGTGGGAGGGGAGGGGATTTGCCCAAATATTCTAATAGTTTCATTTTATCACTTTGCAGAAAAGGGTATTTATTACAGTCTTACTCCTTGGTAAGTAGCTAAAATATCCAATTAATAGGGCTTAGCCATCAGGCAGAAATTGTATTTAGAATGACGAAAATGTGTTGTCATTGTACTTTTGTTCTTGTTTCGTTAGATGTGAGATTCATTATAATTTATTTTTGCAGCTCCATTTTTCCAATTCTTCCTATTTACATGTCTTCTCCAACCAACAACAAAAAAATTAATAATAATACACAAATAATACCTAACAATGCTCTGCAGCTTTTCATGATTTGTGGGGTTTTATTCTGGGAGCAGCTTCAATGGCCCGCATCATGAGTTACAAAGAGAATCAGTACAGGAGCTTTCTTTCAGGAGAAATCATCATTTATCTCTCCTCTGCTCCTGCCACACATCCCACATCCCAGTTAACAATGCATTAAGCAATGCAGAGCAGTAATTTTGAAGGCAAACATTTTGCCAAGTACATCTAGGGGAAAATACTTGCTAAATACAGTTTCATTTGGAAAGTCACTGTTTTCATTAGCAGTGTCTTTGGACAGCCTTGTTTCAATTGTGCTATATGAAATAGCTTCCTATTAACCATGAAATTTAGCTGCTTCTGTTTACTCTTTGAATTGTACCTATTAGAATGCTAACACTGTGTATTGTCCCTGCTGTCACTACTCCATTGAGAATATTGCTAATAGACTAAATGCTTCTCTGTTCCTTCTTCTGGCCAATAAAGCTGCTCAAATTCAGCCTTTGAGTATAAAAAGAATGGGAGACCTAAGAGGAAGTGAACTCCATACCCCAGTCCTGTTAATGGAGCTTGCTTTTGGAAGTGGACAAGAGTCCTTTCCATGCATACGTGCATACTTCTTTGAACACCACTCTACCAAATGAACCAAAAAAAGTCACAAAAGCCCTTAGGGAGCTGGGGGGAAAGAGAAGAAGATTCAGAGAAAGGGTTAAATATAATATAGCTTTCCAAGTTAGTTCAAAGTACAATTAATATGATTTTAGTAAATGTTCTTCCCTAGCCTGATAGTTAGGTCTTCTGGATCTATGATCCCTAATATCTGATGACTCATCATTTAAGTGTCATAAGCATCTGGTTGAATCCGGTCTAGCTCTATTTTATAAAATAGAGTAGATGCTAAAAATTGGGGGGGGGTTAATAAAAATTTTGATTGGAGTTATGTGAATATTGCCTCCAAAACTTCAGATCATCATCCACCCATGAACAATGCTTATCCATGGCTTCCCATAAGTTCTCCATAAGGGACCCAACTAACATGCAGGAGCCCTTTCTTGCTTTCTTTTAGCATCCTGATGGACCAATGGATAATCAATGGCTATCCCTCACCTTACCATGTGAACATCCATCTTGTTTCTCATTCATACATCCTTTAACTCTATTTCTCCTTCCTGCTTCTTTACTTGTAGTGTTTTATAGCCTGATGAGGAAGCGGACAGTGGCTCAGTGGATAAAGTACTGGGCCTGGAGTCAGGAAGACCTGAATTCAAATTCAGCCTCAGACACTTCCTATCTGTGTGACCCTAGGCAAGTCATTTAACCTCTGATTGCCTGACCAAATAGATTCACTGGAGAAGGAAATGGCAAACCACTCTAGTACCTTTGCCAAGAAAACCCCAAATGAGGTCACAAAGGATCAGTCACAACTGAAATTACTAAACAATAACATAATCTGATCATGTCCACTATTTGCCTCTCTACTGCCCTTTGGATGGTTTTTCATTTCAGGTCCTGGATGGTGTGATGTTTCAGGATTTGCAACACCAGAAGAACACTGACATAGAAAAATGAGCATTCTAAATCAACAAACACCTTCTTTTCCCTATGTCATTAACAACAACCACAAGAATTTACTCAGTGCTTACTATATGTAGGGTCCTTCACCAAGACCCAGGAATAAGACGTGGTTCATACCCTCAGAGATATGGATCAGATACATAGTACTTCCTGATAATCTAATAACTATGTTAGAATGATGGCTCCCAAATGCCTTTTAAAGATCAAAAAAAATTATAGATCCAACAAGAGGGCAATTGTACTATGAATAAACAGTGAAGAAGAAAATAAATGATGACTAAAAGCTACTATGAATTCACTAATAATTAAGGAATTTGTTTTGCGTTCTTCACAGTAGTAGCTATATACATTTGAAAATATATGTATAAGTCTACATCTTTATGTGCAAAGCAAGATATATTCAATCTATAGAAAGCGATTACAGGTGCAGTGGCTAGAGCACTAGCCCTGGAGTCAGGAGGACCTGAGTTGTAATCTGGCTTCAGACCCTTGACACTTACTAGCTGTGTGACACTGGGCAAGTCACTTAACCCCATTGCCTAGCCAAAAAAAAAAAAAAAAGGTGATTACAGACCCCTTGCAATAACTATGCATCTACAAGTTGGAAATCACTGATAGAAAGTATTGGTCATGACAATGAAGTATGAATGCTATGCAAATATAAGGTTAGATAATCATCCTTAAGATTAAATTTGGCTGTGATATTCAAGAAAGTTTAGACTAGTTTTTCCTCTCTCACTCTTCCTCCTTCTCTTCTTCCTCCTCATTAATTCTCTTCTTCCTTCTTTTTCTCCCTTCTCCTCCTCTTCTGCTTCCTCCTTCTTCTCTTCCTTCTCCTCCTCTTGCCCCTTTTCCTCCTCATTCTTCTTTTTCTTGCAATATAAATAAACTACCTTGAAGAAGATCTCATCCCATCATACTCCCCATGAATGCCGAGCCAATACACAATTTATCATCACCACATTTGTCTAAGAAAAAAACTCCTGCCCACTTTTTAAAATCATACATATGAGCCAGTGCCCCATCCTCAAATAGGGAGATAGAGGCAATCTCAACATAAAATCCAATTTAAAAATTAGTTGAGATAAATGTGTGCATATTGAGTAACCAGAAAATATTTCTTCATGATTCAAAAATTTTTTAATTTTAAATTCAAAAATTTACTTTGTGATTATTGAGAGAATTGTGAGCGAGCCCTAAAAATATTGTCATAGGTAAGCACACCATGGAAGCTGTTGAGCTGGTCTTACTAAGTTAAGTTTAAATTCAGAAGGTAGGGAATCTGATTCTCACCCTGTGTAATATGTAATGGGTTCTCTCATTACATGGCCTCACATTCATCTAGCCACTGAGAGAAAGAATATTAGTCCATTGCAAGATATTCATGAGATTTCCCTCCAGAGACTATGACCTAACAAAAGGTGACATATCAATAATTAAGGTCTCCAGAAGCCAAAGATCAAGACTACTGTAGACATGGTCAAGTCAACATGTCATCTTTATAATATCTAGAGTACAAGTCTTTTTTTTCAAAATACCTCATAAACTTACAGAGCTATATATTAAAATGTCTCATAAACACATATAGGACTTCAGAGAAAAAGGAATGCCATTTTCCTATCATAGTCTTAGGAACAAAATTGTACCTTTATTCATCTCAATGTTAGCATATAAAAGGCACCTTGTGGTGGCTAATAATAATAATATTGGCCTCAAAAACTCATCCCAAGTTTAAAATATATCATTTACATGTGATATATTGCTAATTTTCATGAAAATAAATGTGTTTCTCTCTACTCAAGTGACTGTTCAGCACAATGACCAGAATTCAAAACAAACATAGTGGAATCCCTTTTACAATGCTGATATTAGAGATAGAACCAACATCCCATTTTATGACATATCTTTTCTTGCTTCTGTTGGTGTAGTTATAATATTTGAAGAGATGTGACTTGACTATTATTGTAACTAAATCCACCTATTAATGAGTCGTGTAAGATCACAAATAGCAATATGGCACCTTATTTTTTATGAACCACTCTCCTCACAACAACCATGCCAGGTAATTGAAAAATGAGGAAATTAAGGCTGAGAAAAATTAACTAAATGTCACATAACTGCTTAATAGGAAAGCTGGGCCTTGAAGTCAGATAATCTGTCTACAAACTCAATGCTCTTTACTTATGTTGCTGCCTCTTTGGACAAGTCAAAATAAGTCATTCCTGGAAACTTTAAGCTTTTGTCTTAAACTGAAGTGTTAAAGTTTATTGTGATATATCCCTGTTCTGCACACATGTTCTTCATATTGTAGATCATTTAAAAATATTAACTAGGATACCCAGGACAAATGGCTGATTCCAATCAGCTTACATATTTAGAAACTGGAGTTCATTACATCACCAGGTTGAAATAGGAATCGAGAATGTATACATTCAATGATGAATTGTCTCAGAATCCTCCTCAAAGCCATAATGATTTTCCAAAAAGCTTTACAACATTAACTACAAGGAAGAATTTTAATAAACATCTTTTAAATAAAATGCATAAGATTGCAATCACACTATTCAGTGAAATATGCAATTCGAAAGGAATCTTACTGCCCATGGAAAAGGATATTCAATATAATTCAATTCAATATAAATGTATTAATGAATATTACACCAACTCTAAAGATAAAAGAGATTTTTCCAACAATAGCATCCCAAGATTAGAAGATTGATTGTATAAGGAAGTTTCCTTTCCACAATAGCACATTAAAATTTCAATTTAATTCAACCCAATAAGTATTCTCTAAGGACCTACTATGGTCTCTATTTGCTTGAGAAACAGGACAAAATGGAAAGAGCTCTTGCCCATAAGGTGCTTATATCCTGCTTGTGATACTGTTTCTTTTTAACATGCTGTGTAGCTGAAATCCATTACAATAATGATGTTGGGAGATAAGATAAACTTCAAGTTATGGACTTTCCATGGTTCAGCATGAAATGCACTATACATCTCAATACAGAATGTATATATCCAAACACTGTACATCTTAACTCCAAGAGAATGTAAGATCCTCAAGGGCAAGTGTCCTTTTACTTTTGTCTCCCTATCATCATTACTTCATATCATGCCTAACAAACAAATGGAACCTAATTAGTGTCAATTGAATTGAGTGCAAAGGGAACATGCTATCACCTGCAATATAACCAAACCCATAATTTCATGAGCTATTTTGTAATAGGGTTTTTTTTACTATACACAATATAAGTCACTTAAAATCTATGTGATGATGGGTTATTTTTTTCAACATTCTGAAATCTCTCATCTACTCCATCCAACTCTACACCCACACAATTTTCAAATTACAATTCTGTATGGGAACTTGCCCCATTAAACTATAGTGCCTAGATGTATCATCTAGTAAGCTATTTTTAAAGCTCAAAATGAGAACATTTAGAAGAATTCTAAGACATTCTTGGAATCTATTGTAAGGATGTAAGGTACAGCTAGATAGATGCATCTACAGGGTGATATGTAAGCACCGTTACACCAGCTTGGCATGTATTTATGTATGCATATATGTAGAGCCATATAGACCCCTGTTTGCATATTGAAATTTCTGAAAATTAGGGGGGAGAGTGAAAACTAAATAAATATTTAATATGTCAGCATCCGTCATGCAGTTTTGGTGCACAAGGCCTGTTGACTAGTGGTAGTATTGCTACTCTAACCAACTTCATTAAAGAATAAAAGAAAAGTAATAAGTCATTTCACACTCTGTCTGACCATTATACAATAATAGCAAGATTTCATGCAAGGGTACAACATTATGCCCATCTGCAATCACAGTCTCTTTGCAAAAATCTCAATTCACACTTCACATGCAGCTAACCTTGTTACCATCCCTTCCCAAATCCATCAGTGTTGCAGCTGCACGTCTTCACAGCCCCACATCTTAAAATTCATCACTTTGGCACCTTAGCATCACTGCAGGTCAAGATAAAGAATCCAACCAAGAATAATTAAAGGGCACCCAGATGTTTAGTTTACTCATCTCCAGCCTTTCCTTTAAAATATTTGAATCGCCTGTGTGCATTACTTCTTTTATATTTTTAAGATATGCGCAATGTGATTATTTTAAGGGTTTGAGACCTGAAACAATACATTTCAGACTATTTTTTTACAAGTATAGTTCTCTGTAGTTGAAATTTGAACAAGAGGCGTGATAATGAGTAGGTTGAGGGAAGGAAAGGTGTTATCTCATTAAGGTAATTACTAAGACATCCCCACCATTACATCGGTTTGAAAATGTGGCAATTACAGCGCCCTACATGGGCTCCTGGAGACAAGGGAACAAGACAGTTCTCTTGGAACTTCTATGTTATGGTTAATGCGTGTCATGTAAATGAAAGGGTAGAATATTGCTATTTAATTCCTTGTCCCCCCTGCAAATTTCATTGTTTTTTTTCCCTTTAACCTGAATTTGGTTCTCATGAAAGGTGCCAGATTAACAGCCCTGGAGGCTAAAACCCTCTATTTATCCATAGAGCAGCCAGAGGACAGAAAGCAGCAGAGTTAGCTTTCCCCACGTTCCAGGCCAGCACTGGCACACTGCCAATCTACACCAAAAGGGGATTGACCATCTTTTCTGCTCTTTGATCAAGCAGATTGCCAAATCTGTACCCAACTGAATAGACATGCCACAGATACTCATAGATAGTTCTTTAAAAGAGGGAGGAGCATCTCGGTTCATTCCACCATAGCCCATACAAAATAATTCACAATGGTCTCAATTCACTTGGATTCTATTTGCTGTAATGACCTAAGGATGAAAAAGCTACTCTATTTCTATGCCTCACAATCACTCATTTCCACTCTTGCTATTTTCTCTTTTTGGTTTTTTTCCCTAAATTCTTTTTGCCCCCTAAAAACTCCTGAGATGATGTCCCAGTAGTATTCACATAAGTCCATCTCTGGTCTTCATGTCTTTGCATGAAATGTCCTCCATGCATGGCATATTCCTCACCTCTACCTAACAGAATCCCTTACTTCCTTCGAGACTGAACTCAAGCACTACATTCTATGTGAAGCCTTTCGTACTGTTCTCAATTGCTAATGCCCTTCACCCTTAAACTACATTGTATTTATTCTGTGTGTGTGTGTATGTATGTGTACACATTGTGTCCTCCAATAAAATGTGAGTCATCTGAGGGCAGAGACAGTCAAGTGTTTCTCTTTGTATCCCCAGTACCTACTACAGTCAGTGCCTGGCAGAGAACAGTTGCTTAATAAATGCTCATTAATGGATGGATTCTTTTGAACCTATTTAGTCACATAAAACCTAGTTCTGTTTTTTTTTAAATCGAATATATTCATGACTTCTTAGAGCTTCACAGAGATGTAAAAGCTCAAGGTAACCTAGGCTTTGGTATTGTCCAGACTGAAGATCAGAGTCATCACCTTTGACCTCTTCAAAACCTGTTATCAGGACTACAACTGTAAATAATGAAGACCTGAAGTTGGGTATGGAATTAGGCCTGTTCAAGTTGGCCAGAACTTTCTTCTTTTGAATTTCCTCACTAGTCCTCCCCACCCCACCCCCAGATCTCTAACTCGCCTATCTATTACAGTTCCTGAAATGAAAGCAGTCATTATGCTTCTACTAAATGAGGTGGAAAGGTCTTAATGTTTATACAAATTCTAATAGAATTTTACCCTAATAAATATCTTTGCATGAGGACTTTGGGTATGTGAAAATAATTGTGCCTTCTGCAAGCATAATTAGGTGACAAGACACACCAAGGCACGTGTCGTGCTGCATAATGTCAACCCTGAGGCATCAGCAAGGGAAAGGCGAAGCCACCACCCTCCTCCAACCACCTGAGAAGAGGCAGGAGCTGAAAGTGGCCTGGCCAGGAAGAAGTATGGCAAGCAGCCAAAGAGACCTTCAAAAGCATGGGAAGCATGATGTGTGGAGGAATACATGCAGATTTCTTATCATATCTCCACATATATAAATGTATATTAGTATTAGTATGTGTGTATATTGACCATACTGTGTGTGTGTGTGTGTGTGTGTATATGTATATATATATATATGATTTGATGAGGAAGGAAGGAGGAAAGGAAGGGATGGAGGAAAGAAAGAAAAAGAAGGAAGGAAGGAAGGAAGGAAGGAAGGAAGGAAGGAAGGAAGGAAGGAAGGAAGGAAGGAAGGAAGGAAGAAGGGAGGGAGGGAGGAAGGGAGGGAGAAGAAAGGAAGAAGGGAGGAAGGAAAGAAGGAAAAGAGAAAGGGAGAAAGGCAAGAAGGAAGGGAGGGAGGAAGGCTTAGGCCCTTCTCTGGGGTAATCAGGCTAAAGTGGAATGAAGTGTTGCCAGTTTTCAGCTATATGTGAATTCCTTCCTTACTTGCTCAAGATACACCAATAAGCAAAGGCTTAGGCAGACTCCTCCCCCTTGAATGCTAGGTACTGATGTTTGTGCCAAGCGCTGCATAAGCTTCAAGCTGGGAGGGATTTGACATTCTTTGAAGACAACAGTAGCTCCTGGCTTCTCAGGATGGAATCTGAAAAGTTTTATCATGACATGCAAGAATGTGTATTACTGGAAACCCTTAATGAAATCCAGAAAGAGAGGGAGAAAAAGAAGACTTTTACTTATGCTTACACATATGCAGTGTCTATTTACTTCTATATAAATGCAAACTTTCATATAAATGTGTGACTTTGATCCTCACAACAAGCCTGGGAAATAGATGTTATTACTATCCCCATTTTATAGTTGAAGAAACTGAGACAGACAGAGGTTAAGTGACTTACCCAGGGTCATACAGCTAGTAAATGTCTGAGACTGTATTTGAACTGAGATCTTTTTCACTCCAAGCCCAGCACTTTACACAGTAAACTTAGTTGTAAGACACATCAAACCCAGATTCCATATTCCCAACAAAGAAGTCCAAAGTATTTGTGGATTCCTAGATGTAGGGCTAGAGGCTATCTCAAAAGGTCATCTAGTCCAACTCCCTTATTATATTGATAAGGAAACTTTAGGCCCAAAGAGGTTAAATGACTTGCCCAAGATCATACATGAAGCAAGTATCAGGAACAGGATGTGAACATAGGCTCATTGATACTAAAGTCAGAGCTCTTTCCATTGCTATCCCTCACACAAAGACAACCTGTTGGCATAGTTTCCCAGTCTGAGAATAAGCTCCATATTGGCTAGTGTGATTTGATTAATAGAATCATTTGGGGGGAGTTGTGCAGATGTGATCATGGGGTCTTGTATGATTGTGTTTGTCCTAAGTAATTTCCCAGCAGGAACCTTCCCAGTCAATCCAAAGATGAGCAAGAAGAGAGAAGAGTCAGAAGAAGTTATGTGATTATTTCCTTTCCCAATGAGAATTCTCCTACCTGTCAGAAATCTTAAGTGGAAGGCTTTCTCAGTTAAAACTAGTTATACCTTCCACATTAAAACTTTCCCCATCTAGGTTTCAATATATGACCAGTAAGCATGAGAAATAAAATGGGAATTTAAGGGAAGTTTTGTAGAAGCCATAGACAACACACAAAGGCCAGCAGATGACACAGAGAAGTGTAGAAACTCAGAAATTCACAAAATACATGTATAGTATTATATAGCAATATAATTTATCTTTCAATACCATAATAATTCAGACTCTTTCTCTGGCATGAAGAGAAGGCCAAAAAATTTTACAAAGATTTTCCAGATCATGGGGCATCATACCCCTAACCCCCATAATGTAGAAGGGATAACTGTATTCCAGAAGTAAGATTCTAAAAATAGAACATCAGAAACATTCGTGGTCATTAACCTGATTTCCATATCTTAAGGTAATTTTTTCACTCATCTGGCAAATTTTCTATTGTACAAATGTATTTTCATATAGAGAGAGTCATGGATAGGGCCTGGACCTCTGATGTCACTGGTGTAGGGAGCTACTTACATAGGTCTTCTTCTGCCAATGGGAGTCAGTACCTTAACTGGAACCTATAGAAATTTGCTCAAGGTCACGAAGCAAGTAAATGTCAGAGGCAGGATTTGAAAACAGGTGTTCCTGACTCTAAGGCCAGTTATTTATCTACTATAACACATTTCCACATACATATGTACATGTATGTATATATGTGGGTATATATGCATATGCATAATGAAACACACTCATTAAAAGCTTTACTACACACAAAGTACTATGCTTTTATATAGCAGCAGTAGGAGAGGGCTGGCCCAACAGGCCAGGGGCCCGGTCAAATCTCAGTGTCAAGTCCTTACTGGTCTTCCACCCCATCCAAGGTTTGCACTCTTATTTGAGTCCTCATAGATCAGTTACTCTATTACTGTTATCACTGTCAGAGAAAAATTGACCATGGTATTATCCCATAGGTTATAGCCACACTTAAACATCATACCAACTAGCTGATCTTTCTTTTCAAGGGATAGAAAAGTCCTGCACTTTTTCTTTGGAATCATTGTGTTTGGTTAGCAGTCTATGAAGTGCCGTAGGTAAAAGGATTATACATATTGAGATATTATATACATATACACATACATACACATAAAAATACATATAAATGTGTATGTCTATATATATATATACATATATATATACATATATATACATATATACGTATATATAATTCTAAGGGAACTTAGAAAACATTTAGTGTAACTCCTCATGAAGATAAGGAAACTGGAGTCCAAAAACGTAATGACTTCTTCAAGGCTTCAAAGGTAGCAGAGTCAGGATTTTAACCTGGGTCCTTTGAATCCCAAGTCAGAGCTTTCCCACTGTATTTTACTGACTTTGTCCTGGTGTACCCTTAATATCTTAAAATCAGCCAATCAGTTCTTCTCAAAATAATGGACTATTTTCCCAGACTCAGAAAGTGATGGACATCTAACATTATGACTAAGATCCAATTCCTCTCTTCCCTCTGGGTAGCACAAATTCATAATGGCCCAGAAATCTTTCTGTTTAATTTTTTCAAGAGAAATATGCTTGGCTGAAACACCCCTAAACTCCACTCCCTCTGGCCAACATCCCATCTTAGAGGCTTTGGGGGGAAAAAACCCAGGAGTATAATTTCAAAATGTTGCTGCATTAACCTCTTATCATTGATAATAATTACAGCAAAAAAAAAGAAAGAAAGAAAGAAAGAAAGAAAGAAAGAAAGAAAGAAAGAAAGAAAGAAAAGAAAGAAAGAAAGAAAGAAAGAAAGAAAGAAAGAAAGAAAGAAAGAAAACCTTCTAACTATTGAATCACAAGTTCCACTTAAAAGTTACATTCCATCAGAGAATTATGTCACCAAGATAAGGATAGAATGGACCAGCGGGCTTGAATGAAGAGAATGTTTAACAGCAATAGCTCCAGATATCAATTGGTTGATAGAACCAAGTAAAAAATCTGAAGAAAATGAATATTTGTGAATGTGAAGCTTCTTTAAAAATGTGTATCTGACCATTGGAAAGATAAGTTTCCTTTCTAGGGCTGAGGAGAGGATTGCTGTAGGTAATAAGTACACCAGAGCCTCTCGCACAAAGCAGAAATGCTTGAACTACACAGTCTCTTTCTTTGAGGCATTCCTATCTGCTTGTCTTACTCCAAATCACCCCAGTTTCTTTCTTTCATCACCAACAGGGATTTTGTTGTAAAAGCACCTATATGATATTGTGCTGCTCTGAATTCCCAGAAGGGCATTCATTAAACTATCCAGTAATTAATGATGGCAATTAAGAGTTGGGCACAGCTTTCACATAGCCTGCCCAGTAGTTGGCAGAGCCCAAGACCAAGAAAAGAAATAACCTGACACTGGAGCCTTGTATATGAAAGGCAACCAGAATTCTATCATGGGACTAAAGAGAATGCAAGAGAAAAGGTTTGTAATAAATTCTGGATTTTGGGAGGAAAGAAATACATTCTTTGTGCCCACTAAAAAGGAATCAAGTTCATTCTTGAAATTGTTTGGGAAGGGAAATTTGAATAAGTTTATCAAGGTAAGTAAAGTAGAAACAGAATTTCTCTCAAAATTATGTGAAATTTCCTTCTGCAAAGAATCCTAATCTCCACCATCCTCACTTTAGCCACACAGGGACTCCTTGAGTCATCAGGAGTGCTTTCCTGATTTAGAAGTCCTACCCTGTCTGCCCACACAGCACCAGACTGGAGATGGCCACCTGAGAAGCCATGTGGCAAGTTTCCACCTAACTCTCCCTCAACCCCTAAGCTCATAGCCTAGGCTAATCCTGAAGGAGTCTTTGATAAATCTGGACCCAGAACAGAAGAGGGAAGAGGTTGAAAAAAAGTCACTGAGATTGCTGAGAAGAAAGAAGGCTTCGTGTTTTGTGTATTCCTTCACATTGGGTTCTGTCTCTATAAGAAGAGGTTTTAGGTGCTGTGGATTGGTCGTCTGTGTAGATCTGAGGGAAAAGTGGCATCTATTGTCATTACACCGAAGACCTCTGGGCCTAGGCAAAAGCCTTAGAAGCTGCAGAGCAGGGAGAGGCTTTAGCTTAACCGCCTTCCCCCCCCCCCAGCCAGTCTTCACTAAGAACTTATTAAACAGGGACGGGTTAGAGTTGATCTGTCACTGAGAAGTACTTACCCAGACATCTTTTGGTTTTCAAATTACTTTACTGATTTGAAGATTTTGTTCTTTGGAATGTGACCCTGTTTGGTCTTAGAACTAATCAGGAAATGCTACAAAGGAGAACACTTTGTAATCACATCCCTAGCCTCCTTCCGAATATTCCCAGCACTAGCCCTGATGCACTCTCCAGTCTCCTGGCTTTTCCTCCTTTCCCTGCCCTTTCACGACCCCCGAATGAGGCACACTGAGCAATGGGGATGGAATGAAGGAAGGCGGTGAGAAGACTTGGGGTGGGGATGGAAAGGAAGGCGGAAACTAGATGTCTAGTTCCAGGGTCTGTGTGGATCCTGGGAGCTGTCTATGGTGCTAGACGGGGGTGAAGGGAGGGGAGAGAGAGAGAGAGAGAGGAGAGAGAGAGAGAGAGAGAGAGAGAGAGAGAGAGAGAGAGATTGACAAGAATGGTGGCACCATAGATAGTCAAGCACACCACCACAGGCTTGTGAAACTCAACCTGGGAGGAAGGGAATAAAAAGGCACCCTTTAGGTCACGTCTTCCTCCCTGAGAGATGACCTGGTTTTTCAGTGCAAAAGGCCAGTCTCTTACGCACACACACACACACACACACACACACACACACACACTCCGCATATTTCCCCTCCTTCCCTCCCTGGTGTGCCCGCCTGCCAGCAGCTGAGACTCTGGACAGTGAAGTGCATCTGCAAAGTTGTCTGGAATCTTCAAGGGCTTGATTATGCGTGGGAGGGCTAGACGGGTTGGAGCTCCAATTAGGACCCGGCACTGAAATTTGCCGGGCCCGCCACCTCTCAAGGCTGTGCCCTCACCGCTACTCGGAGCTGCTAGGCTGTGACGTGCCTGGCTGGAGCAGTTCCCTAGCAGAAGCTTGGGGATGTGGCAAAGAAAAGGTGGGGAAGGGAGGAGATCCAAGGACCCGTGGCCACGGCGCCACACTCCCAGTGCCACACTCAATAGCCACAAGCATCTTGCCCCCACGTCCCACGGCCTGGTCGACCTCATTTCACTGAAAGGTTCTGGGAAAGACTCGAGAGTGCTGAGGGTCATAGATTTAGAGCTGAAAGGACCTCAGAGGTCATGTAGCCCAAGCCCTTTATGTTATGGAGGAAACTCAGACACAGAGATGTTAAAGACCTGCCCGAAGTCACACAGATAGGAAGTAGTGGAGCTGACCTTTGAACCTAGGTCCTGACTCGAAATCACTCTTCCCATTGTACCATACTGCCTCTCTAGACCTTGGCCCCCTCCGGGGGCTCACTTTGCAATCCTTACTCCTGACGCCTACCTAATGGTGGAAAATGAAGTTGCTGTTTCCCTGCCTGTGGATTTCAAAAGGTTCCACACTGTTTAGAAGGCTGTGCCCAGCTCTTTCTGTAGTTTTGAAACCACGTGGCTTAGGAGGAAACAAAGTTCCCTTAGCCCTGGGGAGCGCTTTTCCAAATATTTTCAGAAAGTTAAAAATATACCAGAACAAACTACCCACAAAGCGTCTATTTCATGGGGTGGGGGAAGAGGGGATTAGGAAAACAAAACTCCCGGGTAAAAAGCAAGGCAGTCAGATGGCCAGGAAGGAGAGTGGGGGGAGGGGAAGAGAAAGGAGGGGAGGGGAGAGAAGGGGAGGGTTGATTTGAGGGTAAACTGTTCGATTTGCAACAGAAGAAATCTGCTGCCTAATTTGACTCCGTTTGGGCTTTCATTTTAAGGGGTGGAGCAAAAACAGACTGATACAGGGTGTTAGGTGTATTTGCTGGAGGCGATGAAACAAAGCTGCGATCGTTACTTTACAAACTCCTTGAAAAATTGCTCACTGACAGAAGGCTGGCTGGTTGCTAGCTGGAAAAAAAAAGAAGAAAAAAAAGAAAAAGAAAAAAGGGGGGAAAGCCAACTTTCTACGCCCCTCTCTATCTTTCCCGCTCTGGGTTGTGAGGTTTTCCTTCCCTCGCTATTGGCTGAATGAACGTCTGAAGCTTTTTTTTTTAAACATGCCCATAAAGAAACAATTCTCTCTCTCTCTCTCTCTCTCTCTCTCTCTCTCTCTCTCTCTCTCTCTCTCTCTCTCTCTCTCTCTCTCTCTCTCTCTCTCTCTCCCCTCCCCTCCCCTCCCTTTCCCCCCCCAAATATCAAAGTGAATGAAAATTGCCCCTTTCTATTGGCAGCTCGGCACATTGCAAGGAGACACTAGGAGCTCCAAACGCCGCAAATCTAAAACTAAGCTCGCGCTACAGCCAGTGCACCTCCCCGAAAAACCTGGACACTTGGCATGGAGTTTCCTACCGCTGACCATCTGAAGGAGAAAAAAGGCACCCGAGAATCCAGAACTGTCCTTCCAGGCTTCTTAAGGGGAAATTTCGAGCGTGATCTCCTTCTTCCCTACCCTGCACTCATAATATCCCATTCTTAGCAGGCAGCTAGCTGGGGGAAAGGAAGGAAGTTAGGAAGGAGAAGGGGAAGAATGCCCTAAAGGAAAAAATAGGGTTAGGCCTGGGTGTAGATTTTTTTTAAAGCAAATTGTTTGAAGCAGAAGTCGCATATCTTCAAAGTTCGGAGACAGAAACAAAGACGCTAAAAGCGGCGTTACCTCAGCCTTCCTTCTTTCCTTCCTTAGAAGGCACATACTCTAAGAGGATAGCCTGGGTGCCCTGAGTCTACACAAGAAAAATGAAAGGAGAATGGGAAGCAATAATATATATAGTTTACGAGGAGAAGATCCAAATAACTCAAGGAGCATATAGAAACCTACTATTGAGTTTAGGGGCCTGGACCGCTGCAGGTGCGGCGCTTACAGCTATTGAATTCCCGGGCTACCTGCGGAATCCCTGCACTTAACGCACTTTTTTTTGTTTACTCTTTTGGACCCTTACGCCCCAGGGTGCTGTAGATTCTCTGCTGGGTCCAGCTACAGCCTGCCTAGCTGAGATTCAAGACAATCCCCCAAAAGTCAGCCGGTCCCATGTTGTAAGCAGAGTCCTTGCAAACTCAAGCTGGCGAAGCGCAGGAGGGGGACGGGGAGAGGTTGATAACCTTGCATAAGGGCCTTTCTTTGTACGATGCCCAAGTCTGCGAACTCCAAGTGACCTCCTCGAGTCATCCCCCGTCTCTGGAAACTTACTGAGACCTGCGCTGGCGGTGGAAGCGGCCCCCGCAGCTTTCCATAGACGGTGTTCTTCTGAAGCAGGCCCAGGTCCATGCCCTTCTTTATTTTTAGGCTTAAATAAAATATATATCAAAAAACAAAAAACAAAAAAAACAAGGATCAGAATGGAGCAGAGGGACTCCCCTGGGCTAGCGCTCCAGAACTCGGTAAGGTTCCGGTAGCTCTCCAAAACTGGAGGGCTACTTGGGAACCAGGAGACTGAGAAGGATTGGGAAGCTCTGCGTCCCCTCGCCCCTTTTATTAGATCTAGGCAAGGCCGATTTTTTTTTAAGCCTGAGATGATGAGCAAAGAAAAATCAGCAAGCCATCCCCTAATTAGCCAAGGGCAAATCTATGTGTCCCGAGGCAATTTCCTCCCAGATTTCACCTCACAGATTTTCAGGCCTCCCCACCACCACCACCACCACCCCCCGCTTCCCCGCTACACCACACCACCAGTAAAATAAAACACCACCATCACTTGAGGGGTCAAACCTCAGAGGAGTTTGACAAGGAGGACTTGATGACTGTTTCATAGCTAATTGTCTTATATCTTTGTCACTGTGGAGAAGAGACAGCTCTATAGATAGGGAACAGAGGAAGAGATTGGCGCGGGGTGGGGAGATGGAAGGGATGGTTTCCAGAGTTGCTACAGAAGTGTCGAGAACTGGACTGGTCTGGGGGAGGGGGAGGCAGTGAAGCAGAAGGCATTGAACTCCCTTCTCCGAAGCTAGGACACTCCACTATTCCAGCGGGAACCCCAGGCCGCCACTGAACTAGCCTAGATCGAGGAGAGCCGGGAGCATGGCCTGAACACACCGGTTCTCCTACTCAGCCAGCCACTCTCCCAAATTCAACACTGACTACGCCTTAAGGAGGTTAGGGGGTGTAGCGCAAGCTTTCCACTGGATCTTAACGTCTGATCGGAGGCTGCGGTTGCCGAAGGCTGAGGCAGTTCAAGACTGAGAGGCAAAGAAAGTCCCCACACAAAAACCTCATTCAGCTGCATCTCCCAGCTACGTTCAAGCTAAGGTTTTGCACACACGCACACACCAAAACAACTCCTGAAACCCAAGAGTAAGGAGGACGGATGCATGGACAGATAGATAGATGTATGGACGCCCACTAAGGAGAACTAAAGATCAAAGCCCTAGCCAGGGTTTTGTTTTCGAGGCTTTTTCCCCATCCCCCCAGGTCGCTGGCTTCCTTCCCTAATTGCTCACACTGAGCCGCCTCCCGCTCACAGTCTGTCCAACTCGCTACTTCAGAGCAGTCTGAGGCTGGAGAACAGCTGCTAGGCCCGGCCAGGAGCGCATTCCAGCTTCCCGGCGCCACAGCCACCCAATCTAGAGAGCGTTCAAGCACCTTCCTGGGCTCCTTAGAGAGTCAGAGAAGAAAAAGAACTACGGGAGGCGGGGGGTTGGAAGAGGAACACATACACAGACACACACACCAGCAGCCGCCAACAATTCGCTGCAACGAGCACGCGCTACAACCACCCCAGACGAGAACATTTCCTCTGCAGACCTTGCCTTGGCAAGACAAGGAGGGAGAACAGAAGTGCGAACCATTCCCACCAAAGCAAAATGAAACGAAGACGTAAACACAGGCAACCACCCTCCCACTGACTTTCTGTTTGTTCTCAAACACACTTCAAACACACACACACAACCTTCACCCCCACTCCCCAAAATATAGTAGGACACTTCAAATGACGGCTACAAAAAGGCCAAAGCTGGAAAAAGAACCTGTTTTTATAGAAATCAATCAAAAGTATTTACAGATTTTTGTAATCATCTAAATTCTGAGGGGGAAGAAAGTACTGCTAAGTTTCTTTTTTTTTTCATTGTCAGTAAACTTGCTTTAGTAAAATTAGCTTCCTTGGATTTCAACACTTGTTAAAAAAAAGATAAACTTTATTTTTTTAAAATCTTCAATCACAAAAAAATCTATATTTTTTCATCTAAGCATTTATTTTTGTTTGTTTTTATGGAACCCAAAAGACATGGAAAGAAAGGGGGGAAATCATGTATTTACTAACGTATATAAGTGAATCTGTTTTTTGGACAACATATAATAAATATGATATATCATTGATCACTCAGTCTTTCCAATGTACATCTTTAATAGTTTGGAGCATGCCACTTTTCCAAAAGAAAAAAGGTCATGAGGAAACAGTGCAAAGTTCTCAGTTTACCCTCCTCTTTTCTCTAGGGGCAGGCGCCAAGTCCTCTGGAGTCCTCTGCCACGCGTCTCTCTGCCTGTGGGCCTCGGCCTCTCAGTCTTTCTGTCTCTAGGCCTTCTTGGTTCTCCAAACCACCCCTATAACCCCCCCTTCCCAAGAACTTGAAGTTTTGCCTCTTCAGTCATTATTCCCACTTACAAGTTACACCCTGCGTGGGTTCCCAAGAGTCCCACTGCTCTGAGGGGAAGCATCTCCAGCTCTTGTCTGGAGGGGGCAAGGAGATGGGAAGAGGAGGGGAGCAGCAGACGCCCTGGCCCTGCTCAACTTTTTACAACCCTTACACCCACTTGTTAGCTTCCTCTTCTTCCTCTTCCTCCGCCTCTTTGTGTCCGCTGCCAAGGGCAGGTAGTTGCCTGGCGCTGGGCAGGAAAGGGCAGGGGAGGGATCCAGGTGGGCAGGGGCAGCAGTGTCACTTTTCACCGAGGGTGCGGGGTCCCCGGGATAGGATTGGACAAAGGGTTGAGAGCTGGCTGGCCCCCTGGCCCCAAGCCGTGGATCAGAACCCGGGGCACAAGGGGCCGCTGGAGCTGCGGATGGGGCGCGGGAGGAGTCCGATACATGCTGCTGTACATGGCCGCGGCGGCAGCCGCAGCTGTGGTGCTGTCCATGCTGCCCAGCAGGCTCGGATGGTAGAAATAAGGGGACGGAAACATCCTCTGAAGGGCAGAGTAATTCCCAGCCTCCGCCAGCAACTCAAGGCCCACCGCAGTCTGCCTTTTCCATTTCGTCCTGCAAGAAACCAAACACGAGAACACATGCATGCATCTGTGTGGACCTAGCCATTCCTCTCTCATCTTGCCCCACTTCTCTCTCCTCGGGGGTGAGAGGAAGATTAGGAGGGAAATGGCCCTAAGGACCATCCTTTCCCAGATCTTGTTCGTTTCTTCATTATTTGCTAAACTCAAAGCGGGATGTCTCTCAAGTTTTTCCTTCTTTCCCTGTTCCCTCTGGTGCTAGCCTTCCTTGCTGTTTTGTTTCATCTTTGAAACTTTGCAAAAGTCACACTCCACAGTCCCACAAGAACGTTCCTCATCACCTAAAATCAAGGATCCCTTTTGATACACCAGCACCCTTGCCCTACACAAACACTGTATACCCATCCTGCTGCTCAGCCTCCCCTACTACCCCCTCCACTTTTCACACGAGCAGGCCCCAAGCCTCTGGGCTCTTTCCCCAAGCAGGCCAACTGAAGTCATACTAACACCAGAACCACCACCACCACACCTTACCCCAGCCCCCAGTTCCCTCACTCCAAGAGCCTGGCAGAGAGAGCAGAGGGGACTGCAAACAAAGAGACGCCAACACTAGAAACCCCCTCCCTTCTCATCCCTCAGCTCATCTCAGACCCCCCCCCACCCCACCACAGGCTGCGCAGCCACATGTCATCATACAGGACCCTGCAGCAGAAGAAGGATGGAGCTCGGGGAAAGCAACGAGGTTTCAAAAATTGCAATTCGTTTGAGAGGGGCTGTTCCCAAGGGCATAACACTTCTGGGCCATTCAGAAAAGCCCACCTCAACATATTTCTCCCCCTCAGGAAGAAAATAATAATTAAAAACTGTGATCGAATTCTTTCCCTCCCTCCTCTTTCCATCGCACCCCCATAGGACTCCCCATGAGAAGAGAAGAGAAGAGGAGAAGAGAGGAGAGGAGAGGAGAGGAGGGGAGAGGAGAGGAGAGGAGAGGAGAGGAGAGGAGAGGAGAGGAGAGGAGAGGAGAGGAGAGGAGAGGAGAGGAGAGGAGAGGAGAGGAGAGGAGAGGAGAAGAGGTCTTTTTATAAATGTATTTAAATGACTTGTCAATGCAGAACTGGTAGACCCATACTTAGCAATTCCAGCCAAATTAATAAACATGGCGCCTGTTTAGATTGTCTCCAAATGACACTAATGTTTTCCGACAGAATTAGGGTGGCTGAAACCGTATGTAATGAGACAGAAAATTATGGCAAAGATAACAACTGGACTCACTTTCTAGATGATTAGAATACAAACCACAGACATAACTCACCAAGATCAAGGCAGAGATAGAGGTAAAGATAGAGACACAGCTGCAGATGTAGATAGAGTCAAGAGCAGAGAGGCAGACACAGAGACGGAGAGGCAGAGAGATAGAGAGATATACACACAGGCACAAGAGCCAGTTCCCCCTTGCTTAAATCCACAACCCACACACCCAGTCTATGTTTCAAGCCCTTTCTAACAAGCAACACTATCACAGAGTTCACTATAATAACACTGAGACTTTGTTTCCCCCATCCCTTTTCTGAGCGGTCACACACCACAGATATCATAATGATCACCAAGACTGTCTATTTCTAAGTCAATTAACATGTCCAGGGGTTATGCGTCCCTGTATGGCTTGTCACTGGGACACAGAGAGGGTAAACGCTGCTTCTGGTCCCTTAGCCATTTTCCCGATTAAATAATTCTTCCTGTCCATGAGCTGGAGAGAGTGTGGATGGGTCAATTACTTTGACTGGACACTCCTCCTAGTGAGATGAGGGGCCTGGCTCTCCAAAATCTTGGATTCTGCTGTCCACTGATATATTCCCTCCTTGCATCTTCCCTCTACTTGTGTCTGGCAGAGGAAGTTTTACATGGGGGTGGGAGGGGGGGGCGGGACAAGCAGTTGAGATGAGAAGCAGAGAGAAGCAGAGAGATATTTATAAATACACACCGTATTTATAAATATGGAGATACAGAGTGTGTGTATACAATTATACAAAGATACCTGTGCCATAGCTACATACACACGGGTCTGATCTATACACATTTTCACTTGTAAGGGGTCACCATTTTTACTTCCTTATTTTGCCCAAGTCTACATTACAGATATTTCGATTGTTGTGCGGGGAGTCTTGGGGAGGTGGGTGCTCTTGAGTCTGTTTCTTTGTGTGAAGAAATAAACCCCAGTCAATAAGAACGAACTTTTTCATTTTAAACATCTCAAGCAAGGTTCTCGACTGTCACAAGGGAGCTGGGTGGGGGTGCTTTGGACCAAAAAATAGGACGGTTTCTCCCATTTACTCCTAAGGGCTCATTCAACACCTCCTCCCACCCCAACCCACCCCCCTTTACTGCTACTGAGAGGCTTTGCCTAACGAAGGGAACGGCTAGGGAAGGAAATCAGGGTGACGAATTGATCCCGCCTGTCCCTCAGTCTGGGAGGGGTGGCCTGTGGAGTGGAGAGATGCAGGTCAGAAGGAGATGACAGTTTTCTGAACGTCACGGGCTTTCTCGAGAGAAAGTGACTCCCATTCCTTCTTGCCTTCCCCCCCCAACACACACACACACACACACACACACCCCTTGTCTCTTGCTTTTCCTGGGCCAGGCCTCCCTTACCTCCGGTTCTGATACCAGGTCTTAACCTGGGTGTCGGTGAGGTTGAGAGCCGCGGCAAGGTCCATGCGATCCTGCACACTCAAGTACTTCTGTCGTTCAAAACTCCTCTCCAGCTGGTTAAGCTGGTGATCTGAGAAGGCCGTTCTCGCTTTCCGAGGTTTCTTGGCCCTGACTGGGGGACTCTCCCGGCTACTTGTAATCTCCCGGTCGCCTTCTTCCTTTGTTCCTACGAGGAAAAGCCATTCATAAGCGCAGTTAAGAGCTAAGAGGAAAAACCGAAGTCTGTTTTCTTTCGCACACACAAACAAACACAGCCCCATAGAACCCGTGGCAGACAGATCTCAGGGGGCTGAGCATCAATGACCCCAACCCCTTGGGATCGGCTCAGGCTCCAGTTTTTCCACAGTGTAGAGAGAGGGAGAATTTTTTCCACCTAAGTAGTGTCTTAGATGGAAGGGCCTACTCTTGAAAAAAAATATTCCTTCATTTTCGAAAATATATGTGGGAAAATATTGTTCTATGGGGAGGGAACTGGTATATTTTCTATTTCTCTTCATGTAATAATGGATTAACGGTTTCTTTTTTTTTTCTGAATTACAGTTTCTTGCATTTTTTTTTCCAGTGGATGAATAGAATTCGGGAAGGAGTCCTGGCCATTTTGTTTGCGGGAGACTGGTGAAGTCTGTTTTGTGTTGAGTTTTTTTCCCCCTCTTCCTTTTCAGGGCACTTGAGATGTAGTAGAAGTAATAATAATAATAATAATAGTAACAACAATAACAAACTTAACGACTGCTCGCAGCAGATCTCTGAATGTTTCAAAAATAATATGTCAGCCGTTCACCAAGTTGAGTTCCCAATAGCTGAGCACGTCCAGGTGACAGCGCTAAGATTTCCGGATTCTATTTGTCAACTTTGTTGTGTTTTTTTTTCTTTCCTGAAATGCTGGGAAATCGATATGTCAATCCATCTCTGTTTGTACCAGTTTTTGCTGCGCTCCTTGATCTTCCCTGCAGGAAGAACAATAATCTCTCTAATTGACCCACTGGGGAGGTTGGTGCACAAAAAATCGCCAGACCAGACTGTACATCTGTTTTGGGCACTATTATGCTAATGTTAAAATAGCAAAATGAATGTTTCACATCCCAGCCTCCCAGTTAGTCACTGCTCTGCCTTTCCGAAGACGGGAAGGATTTTTAAAAATAATAATCAGAACACAATAAGAAAAATATATTCTCTCTCAGAATAGTGGAAACTGTCTCCCCATGCAAACCTCACGGTCAGAGAGAAGTGATTATTTTTGTTATTGTTCTACATTTAAAGGGAAAGAGTTAATTTTTATTCATCTTTTGTTTTCATAAACATACAAAAATCCATTCCTCGGTGAATGCAACATTCTGTACGTTGTTGCTGTATTTGTATTTGTTGAAGTTGTGGTTACTTACATTTTAACATCAACTCTCAATTCCCTTTAAGGAATAAAAATATTTCTGTGATGCTGATTTGAAGTAGCAAAAGCAAAGAATTCGTGTGTTTGGGTTTAAGAGACTCAAGGGGAGAACAATCTCTTAAAATAATACCATTTTGTCATCTTAATCATAATCTCCCCCAAAAGTTGCCCCTCACAAGTCAAATTGAAAATTTCTCATATTAATTAAGTGCTGCTAAATTCCCATGATTGGTGTTTAGAAAACATGGAAGAAAATGAAAGGCATTTGCATTTTAAAAAATAAACACCAGGTTGCAAACACATTCCCAGACACAACACACGTAAGGTCTAATTTTCTTCTCCCCCCCCCATACACACAACAAGAGCCCCCTCCTCTGCCCCCAAGGTCTCAACTACAAAATTATAGCCGAACCCTTTCATCAACAGAAGTGGTGTTGTTTTTAAAGGAGAAATAAAAAGAGATAGGAAGAAAGCCAAAGGAGACGAAGGAGGAAGGAAGGAAGGAAGGAAGGACGGAAGGAAGGAAGGAAGGAAGGAAGGAAGGAAGGAAGGAAGGAAGGAAGGAAGGAAGGAAGGAAGGAAGGAAGGAAGGAAGGAAGGAAGGAAGGAAGAAGTGTTCAATATAATGAATAAAAAGAGAAAAGGGGACAGGGTTGAAAGACATGTTGTTGAGATTGTAAACGTAGCGCTTGTATGGAACTTTAGACAGGTACCCAAAAGAACAACCCCGAAGGCGAGCTCAGGCCACCAACTCGTTGGTAAGTGACGTTTGGCTACTCCAGTGAACGCAAAAACAAAACAAAACAAAACAACCGGCCAGAATCAAAATCACCCGCAAACGACTCACAGAAAGCCCAGGGAGAAGAATGAAGAGGAAGTGCTAGAAGAGAAAAAGACCCACGGGGAGAATGAGCCAGAGAGCGTGAGGGAAGGCCCCGGAAGACCCGGACTCACCGTGGCATTTCACGTCGTTCTGAACATCATCGCGCTTGTCGAGTTTGGTTTTGCTGTCTTCTTGCTCGAGTTTTGGCCTGAAGCTCTCGTTGGCTGCGTTCCCCTCTTGTTTCGGGGTGTGATGGGGAGACGAGACGCTGGTGCTGTACGGTGCACAAGCGGCCAGTGGTTTGCTGTCGCCCAGAATGTCTTTAATTAAAAAAGAAGACGTGGAAGTCCTGGGGGCCGAGGCGGCCGAGCCTAGCTGCGGAGGCTGCTGCTGCTGCTGGGGCTGTGATGGTGGCTGCGGCTGCGGCTGCTGCTGGGGGGAAGACTGCAAACTTTGTGTCGGCTGCGGCTGCGGCTGCTGTGGCGGAGGTGGCGGCGGCTGCCCGTGATGGGGATGGTGATGGTGCTGTATGCCGTCCTGGACCAGATGGGTCTCCGAGTGCTCCAGGGTGACGGAGATGGGAGACGAAGGTGCAGTTCCTACTGTATCAATCTCGGAACAGGGGGAAGGGGTGGCCTGGCTCCTAAAATCCGTGCTGCGGCCATCGACGTGCTGGCGAAAATCTCCGTTCATCACACCCGGGCTGCCCGAGTTGGCGCTGGACAGAATCGTGTCTATTCCAAAACTAGACCCACTTGCCCCTTCCATAGCTGTGATTTCTACATGGGGCTCGTCTCCATCCGCCCGGCGACACTCCAAGAGGGCAACGGCCGCTCCGGGTCAGAGCAATAAAGCGAGGACTTTAAAAATAATAGCGATGTTCTAATGAAATGCACACTTATCCGTGCCTTTTAAGGGAAAAAAAAGTCTGAGAGGGAGAACAGGGAAAGGAAACTGGGGCTGTGGGTGTGGGAGGGTGGGGAGTGGGCAATCAGTGGAAGCTTTTGGACACAACTTTTTTTTTAAGAGGGTGGGGGGGAAAAAAGGGTGGGAAGGAAAGTTACAAAAAATGATACAGAGGAAGCGGAGACGCGACTTCAGCACTACTCGCGCACGTGGCGTTGGCTGTATGGTTCAGTGTGAGCCACGGCGGGTTTGTCGAGGAGAGAGGACCTAGCTGCCACCGCCGCCGCCGCCGCCGCCGCCGTCGCCGCTGCCCGGGGCTGCTGCAGGGCACTGGGTGTAGGCGGCGGCGGAGGCGGCGGAGGCGGGCAGCGCGAGGTGGGGCTGCGGCAGCGGCGGGAAGGGGCAGCCAGCTGAGCTCCACGGCTGCAGGGAGGCTCGAGGTGGCCCGGGCTCGGGGCTCCGCCGCTGTGTTGCCGAGTTATTGAACTTTCTGGGAAAGTTGTGGTTCAGCAGCTGCAGCAGGAGGAGGAGGAAGAGGAGGAAGAGGAGGAGGAGGAGGAAGAGGAGGAGGAGGAGGCGCAGCGCGGGGCAGACTCTGGCCACTGCCTGGATCCTTCCCTTGTAATCCGGCTCCTCTTGGGCTCCAATGACTCCCTCCCGTGACGTCACGGCCATTGCCGCCGCTTTCCCCCCTCCGTGTTTTATTCTCACCCCCTTTATTGCGACATCGCGGCGGTCCCGCGGCCCCCATTGGTGGCTTCGGCAGAAGAGACAGACGCCAACGTGCCAGGGAGCCAATGGCAGCGCAGCTAGCGGACCTTGTCAGTTCCGAAGATACAGTCCCGACTGCTCATTTTAGAATCCCCAGGACCCTGCTTTCCTGCAACCCTAGAACCAAACGCCTATTCTAACAGTAATCCCATAATAACAATAACGTGGGAAGGAAAGAACTAAAAGAGGGGAGGGAAGGAAGGAAGGAAGGAAGGAAGGAAGGAAGGAAGGAAGGAAGGAAGGAAGGAAGGAAGGAAGGAAGGAAGGAAGGAAGGAAGGAAGGAAGGAAAAGAAAGAAAGAGAAAGAAAGAAAGAAAGAAAGAAAGAAAGAAAGAAAGAAAGAAAGAAAGAAAGAAAGAAAGAAAGAAAAGAAGGAAGAAGGAAGGAAGGAAGAAAGAAAAAGAAAGGAAGGAAGGAAGAAAATTTGTTATTTTTCTTACAGGGAAAGGTAGCAGGGAAAGGGAAGGAGATCTAATTGCATTTAAATTCTTACAAAGCTTATGGAAACGACTTCTTAAAGTCTGCTCCTGCCAGTCATGAAGGAACTGAGAGCAGAGGAAGGGGGAGAGTCGAAGTAAGCAAATTTGGAAGTGTGTAACTTCAGAGCGTCCGGCCCTTTGTGCCTTCTACTGCTGGGGGAGCCAGCACAGTTCTGGGATCTGGTTAAGGCTGTAACGAGCCACGTATCCCGCCAAGCCAAGGTGGGCTGATGAGTGTTTTGCAGTGGTATCGAGAAGAGAGAGAGTTGAGCTTCGAAAGATGCCTCCCCAGGAGAAGGGGAAGTGAAAAGGCACGGAATAGATCAGGTCAGGAACCCAGAAGCCCAAGCGAGAAAGTCTGACTGAGCTAGTCTCCGGTCAAAGCAAATGCCGGTAGAATTGGGTTCCCACCGCTTCTCCCAATCTTGGGGCAAGCGGCTAACAGGCTCAACTAGGGGCATGGTCTAGGGCTGCAGGGTTTTTGCTCCCTCTTTTTTCCGGAGCTCTTCTGAAATTCGGGAGCCCCTTTTTTTCCTGTTTCCATCAACAGCCCCCCCCACCTCCTACTCCTTTTCTTCTCTCTGTCTCTCTGTCTCTGTCTTTGTCTCTCTCTCTCTCTCTCTCTCTCTCTCTCTCTCTCTCTCTCTCTCTCTCTCTGTCTCTCTGTCTCTCTCTCTCTCTCCTCTCTCTCTCTCTCTCTCTCTCTCTCTCTCTCTCTCTCTCTCTCTCTCTCTCTCTCTCTCTCTCTGCTGTTGGCCGCTCGGTCGCAATCGGAGTAGTTACTGTTGATCCGCCTGGGACTCGGGAAATTATTCTACTGGTTCTTTGGAGGTTATCAACTTGTATTAATTTTTCTAGGACGACTCCAAACTGTCTCTTGTTGAATGTCAGAGTAATGGGAAATGCCACTGACAAGATGGCGTATTACTCCTGATTAAGGACCATGTCAACCTAATTAGCAGAGTAATTATAAGGTGCTAATGAATGATTCAAAGTTCTTTGAGTTACATTTTACTCTGAATTACCATTTTAAGGACCCTATGAGTCTAAGGTAAACCGTGTTCCTGGAATCGCTTCCTCGGAGAGGTGCAGAATATTTGTCTCCACTAATAAAATGACAAAGTGTTTGAAGGGATGGGTTAAAGCTCGGAGACTGATTGCTGGTGCATGTAGTTCCCAGAGGGTGGGTTTGAGGATGGCGAGTAGCTGACCTGGGTAGCTGTATGTTTTAGGATCGATCAACTCAGAAATGAAATGGGCCGGATAGACACTACGTCTGTTCTGTGTCCGCCCATAATACAGTTGGAGGGAGGGAAGGAAGCACCTTCTTGTCTTCTGCAGGAAAAGTACTGTAATTGACAATTGATACACCGGAATGCAATGCTGCCTGGAGATTATATAGAAATGCAACGAGTTGTTCATTTTCATCATCATCATAACTGCCCGGGTTCTCTCTGGAGAAAGGGGGTACAGGAAGGGTAGGTAAGAGGTTGTAAAAAACCGGTAAACTAATTATCAGATATTTAGGGGGTTCTAATGGAAGAAGAATTTGGAGACAGAGATATATGTTCATCAACAGTGGTAAGGGAAAGATATTTTCAAGGCTAAAAAGTAGAGTTGGACCGGAGGAAGGGTCTGGTCAGTTACGCATTAAGGGAAGCAAAAGAGATGTTTGACATCAGGTGCAGAAAAATCCTTTTGTGAGGCAGGTGTTTAAGGAGATCTGAGTCTGTGAAGTAGTGACAGAAAGGAGGGACATCCACCTCACAGTTCACCCCCTCTGTAGCTAAATACGGCCCTCTGTGTCCTTCAGCTCCACATCAGAAATCTAGGGTCTGTTATCAATTCTCCCTTAAGGTGTCCTGGAAGGGAAAGGTGAGAAGGTGGGTATTTTCCCCCTATGGTCTCATTACTCCATCCGGAAATTCATGCTGAGTCGTCAGGCGGTCAGGGGAATAGAAGGGGGGGGGGTAATCAGGGACTTTCTAAGTAGGATTCCCGAAGACTCATTTTACTTCTTCACCCATCCCCTTAAACTGAAGAAAATCTGTCACCGGGAAAGGAACAGTGAGGTTACACAAGGTCATTGGTGGAATCTTAACCTTTTCTTTTTTTCCTTCCAAGTATCGATTCGGGCTCTTCTTCTTTTGACATCATCCGTCAGCATTCCGACGAGGTGTTTTTACCCACAGCACACCCAAGCTCCAAATAGAGGCGGACCCCTCTCATAGTAAGTTAGGGGTTGAGGGAAACAGAAGAATCCCATAAATTAAAAATCGGGGAACTGATGGCACAGCACAAATCAATTATTCTCTATCCTTTATAAATAATTCATTTAAACTTGTTTTTGTTTTGTTCAGACGCCTGAAATGACTGAGCAGTGAACACCGCCCATGGCACAGCTTGTGTTGTGTGGTTAGAAAGGTTTTGACTTGTAATATTTCACAACATTGGCAGAGGAAACGGAAATTTGATCCCGCGGATAAGGAAGTCTAGAAAGAAAATGAGAGAGATTGGGGGGGAGGAAGGATTGGTGGTAGAGGGAGGAATGTCTTTTATGAAGGTTTTCAGTTCAATCCCAATCTGGCAGCTTCACCTAGTATAAAATACAAGGGCCTTGGTCTTCAGTAGGATAACATTTTCTTAGGGAAAAGGTTAAGAAAATAGAGCACGCCTTTTTAAGACTGTAAGAAATCCACCTTTTCCTGAGCAGCTATAATGAGAGGGAAAGACCACCCTGATTTCTGTATTTATCCTTTTTGGCCACCCCTGGACAATTTGACCAGTTTGAGGGGGGGTGGCAGAAGAAGAAAAGAGGATCAGAGAATAAAATCATAGGGTAAACTGGATTATAAATAAAAAATCAAAAAGTTTCCTTACTTTGGACTAATTTCTTTTAGTCTCATACTGCTTTGTCTTAATTTATTGTACAGTGTTGTCTTTCATACATTCTATAATTTCCAATACAACACATATGTATACTTATCCTATGATTTCTTTAAAAAAAAACCCGAATTTAAAAAGAGACAAGATCAAAACCTATCCAGATTTATACAATGTTTACACGCTATAGGCAGACTAGGGGCAAATGGAGACAATTTTCTTACTGGAGGGTATGGAGCCTCACTTTAATGTCTGAAAATTGTATCTCCTTCTCCACAATTCGTCACAAATTTATCTTAGATTTTTCGGAAAGGTTTGCATTCACGGTATAGATAAATTATTTCAAGAACTGGGTTAAGAAAGAGGGACTTTTTTTTTCCTTTGGAGAGCTCTGAAGCTCTCGGATTCCGGGAATGCCTTGGAATCTATTCACCCCTCCATCTCCTTACATCAGAGGACAACTCTGACACTCCCATTCTCTGCACCACTCTTTGTTTCTTTAATGCACTTCTGATTTTAACGAACATGCTAGGTAACCTCCTCCACCTACAGCTGGGTTTTGGCATTTTGCTCATAATCCTGAGCATCGTGCTTTTAAACGTGAACTGAACTGTGAAGGGTGCCCATCTGTCTCCATGATGGGGCTTGGAACTGGTGTTTATCCCTATACATATTTAATTCGAAGGTTTATAAGTGTGTAGTTGTTGACAAAGCAATGAATGTGAATCGGGTGCAATGTCTCCTCTCTCCGCTGGGCGGCGGCAGGGGTCACAGATAGGAGGTCGCGCTATTGTCTATTTTTTAAAAACAGTAAATGGTAAGGTGTACCAGTGATTTCTTGGCTTTCTAGCCTTCTCCCGGAGGTTGATGGTAAGGATAATATGGTGATGGTGACGATGAGGCGGGTAATTAAGGTCTCAACCACCGGGAAAATCGTAGCGAAGTTTTTACTTGTTCTAATCAGTAAACATATCCCACATTACCAAATAAAGTGGCATCCTCCTGAAGGGGGAGAAGACGCAATTCATTAAAGAAACAGGCAGATTTAAAAACAACAACACAGAACGAGAGAGAAGGAGAGGGAAAAGGGAAGGGAGGAAGGGAGGGAGGGAGGGAGGGGAGAGAGAGAGAGAGAGAGAGAGAGAGAGAGAGAGAGAGAGAGAGAGAGAGAGAGAGAGAGAGAGAGAGAGAGAGAAGGCCAGGACGCTCATAGACTTCATCGTCAGGGAACAGGGACAGAAACAGTTGTCTTTCTTCTGCTATCTTTCCCACTGTTTATTTCTAGCAGGTCCTAATTATGCTCCTGGGAAATGAGGATCTGGGAATATATGGTAGTTACATCATAATCTTTGGAAAGGTTTTAAACGCTTCCATCCAAAAGTGAAGCGTCCAAGGCTTCCAGCCCACCTCCTGAAGTGTGTTTGGCTTTTTGCTTGCATGTTTGTCTGGCCTCGGAATGTAGTCATCTCTAACTCCATGAGTCCCACACACGCGTACTCCTACAAGCTTATTTCTGGCAGTTCCATTTATGTGAAGTAAACTGTAGTCAAGGCAGAAATCGGGTATAAAGAATCTAAAGAAATAGGTCCAAAATTACTAACGGCCAAGCTCCACCCCTAACCCCCGGCTTCTCCTAAGCGCTTCAGGAGGTGTAGGGAGAGGGGAAGGGGAATATTCACTCCCGTGCTAACCAAGGAAGATTATTATTTAGCCTGCCCCAGGCAAAGACTTGGGGCGGGGGTAGTTGGTGAGGGGGAGGGAGGAGGAGGGAGGGGAAAGAGAAGATGCCTTAAGAGGAAGCGGGAGCCAACCACTCCTCCCCACAGGCGCTTATCACTCCCAGCCTTTGGGATTAAGTCTAGCCTCTGGTGAATTTACAGCCACCTGGGTCCCAAGCCCCAGGGTCTTTCTTTCCAGCTTCTACCGAAGAGGCGAGATTTCTCAGCCAGTTCAAGGAATCACAGATTTGTAAGAGTACCTCAGGGGATGAGCTGGCCCAACCCTACCCCTTATATTTCTCTCCTCACCACCCCTCTTCAATATTCCAGTGTCCAAGTCTCTCTGACCTTGACAGGACACCCATTGGGCTAGCGATCACATCCCATCCTCCCTGGTCTCTCCAGGTTTCCAAACACCAAACCTCTCATCCCCTGGGAGTATGCCCAGAATTCCGTTTCTCTGGGACCTGGAGGATAGATAATCTAGAAAACCTTTCGCTGGGGAGTGGGAAGGGAAATAGGAAGAGAGGTGGGGAATAGGGGCAAATAGGACGTTGGCCGTTGCCCAGACGGCTTGTCCCACAGACAAGTTCCTGCCAAAGACACAAGAGACCCTAACGAGCGGTTAGGGAGGGCGGGTTCTCAGTACTTTCTATCTCCCCGCCTCTAGGAATGAATCGATTCAATTGGTCTATAACCTATTGGGGTTGGGAGAGAAGGGAGGGAAGAGAAATACAGGCCTCAAAGCGATGAAGGAAGGTGACAATCAGGGAAGGGGAAATTCATTTGCCATGTTAATTAACAGGCGGCTAATTAAACCGGCACTTTGAGCGCTAATCAATCGCCTTATTAAGTTAGAGCCCTCACTGGAATAAATTGAAAGCTACCAGTCCGGAGTTCCTGCTTTGAGAGCCAAGAGTAGCATAGTCCCCAATGAGAGGAGGTTGGCATCTGGTTTATTGCCTGGCACTGGGATTTGGGTTCCTCTGCCTCCTCCAACCGCTAAGTGGGCATTGCGGAGAAGTAAGTCCTTAGCTACCTATTGGCCTATTTAGCTGCTCCCTGGCCTAAAGGTTGTTACAAGGCAACCAGTGTGACAGCTAGATCATGGGGCTCAAGAACTAGCTTGGGGTTAGGGGGTGGGAACTAGAAAGTGAGAAGGCCGGGAGAAGTTGAGGCACATTTAGAAACTGACAATTTCTTCACCTGGGGATGCTAAACTACAGCTTTGCTGAAGTTACCAAGAAGCCTATTCCCTTGATCTATGTTAAAAGAAAAACAGTCAGCAGGGCCCCAGGATCATGTGAAGGTTGGGAGGAAGGTGAAAAGCTAGAGATGGAGAGTATGAGAATTTGTATGTGGGCTGAGTCTGGTCCAGTAGCCAGAAGGCCTGGCTTCAAGTTCAGGCCCAACCACTTATTAATTCTACCCTGTGACCTTGAGCGAGTACTTTAATCCCTCGATTTCTCCTTTCCTTGTCTAGAAAATGGATATGATAATGGTTGCATGTCCTGGGAAAAGCTTATATGAATATTAGCTATTATCTACTGGATCTCTGAGCTCTGGACATATACTCCCCACCCCCTTCTAATCCACTGGAAGACTATATCTCCCAATTTCATGGAAGAAGAGAAGTAGCTGGATACCATTTATCTGACTCCTGGCCTATGAAAGTGACCAAGGAACCAAGTGGAAGCAGCAGATGGACTTTTTCATCTTTCTTTCTTCATTCTTATTCATCCTTTGCTAATTTCACAATTTTACTTTCATTGTAGTCATTCAGGCTCTGGCCCCCCAGGACCTCTTTATCTCTTCCCTGCTACAAGCCTGGTGACTAAGACATTTCTCTTTAGAATATTCAAACAAGGCCCGTTACCTTACAGCCCAATTAGCCAAAGAGTGATGGAAGCTGCCCCTCTTGGAAACCAAGGGCTTCAACTCACTACACAGAAAAATGGCAGGTGGTAGGTGACCAAAGGCTGGCCTGTGCCTATACTGCCACTGGTTGACAAGTAGTTGAATGTGTAGCCTGAGTGCTCACCCTCAAATGAATTGTCCTTCTACACAGTGGGCTCACCCACATAACGGACCTTCACTCCCTTCAAAGCTCCAAGGAAAAGAAGATTTCTTGCTTCTATTTTTAGAAGCATTTGATTTTCGTAATTGTAAAAGTCATCAGTCCACTGCATTCCTAAGGGAGAAACATTTGGCAATAAGAGGGGACCGTAAATTTAAAAGCTAATTAAACTGGTCCTACTGCAAGTTCAGCTGCCTGACTACCTGCCTTACAATCTTGGCTCTGGTGTTACATACAATGTGCATGCATGTGTGTGTGTACTATAGGGTAGTGTGATAGGCATTGTACACACAGTCAATAGCGAATAATAGAATAAGCCCAGAAGAATACTGTAGGTCTTGGCTTGTACGGTCTTCGAGAAAGAGAGGATTATGGAGTGGCCAGGGGAAGTTGACATGCCTCAGAACCGGATGTTATGTGTCAGTGGCTGATGTAAAGTGCCTTTCCTTATGTGCCTGTCCTATGAATTTAGATGCATGTAATCACATGACAAATGGACTTGTATTTAATTCTGTCTCTGCCTGCCTTCCTGTATGTATGTCTGTAGATTTGTGGTTCCGTGAGTGTGTGCCTTCCTATGCCTGTTTTGGAGAGTGTATTTATCTCTGCCTGTGCCAATATTACCCCCTAAACAAAGACAGCAAACACTGTTCCCATCTGAAAAGTTCAAAAGCAAATATATATATATATATATATATATATATATTCCCTCATATCATCATTATTTATTATAATAATATTTACTCGTTCAAAGGAACTAATTAGTCCACATTAAAACATTAGAGTCTCCCAAATGGTGTGTAATGTGTCTGCACTATTTGTCTCTGAGAAAAGTTGATTGCCGGCTGAGCGTAGGGGAGGCAAGAGATAAGCAAGTGAGATGCAGTCCCCTTAACAATCCGTTATTTCCCTCTTCTCCCCCTCCTCCTTTTCCTCTGCTTCTTGGTCAAATGCAGGCCGTTGGACTAGATCGATGAGACCCTCTGCTGAGACTCTGGGCTCTGCCAGCCTTCTCCAAACCCCGCAGCTTTCTCTGGCTGCGAAAGTCTGCAGCTCCTTCGAAGCTTTCAACTTAGTGGATTGATGTGTGTGTGTGTGTGTGTTGTTGTGTTGTGTGCATAAGTGTATGTTGAAGCAGTTTGGTTTTTCTGAAGGTGGAGTCGAGTTGTGAGGGCGTCTTGGAATGCGGTTATGTAGTAGGTCATCTGGTCAAATCTAGTCACAATTTAGCACTCATGCCCCCTTCCCAATGGATGGAAGGTAATATAGATCATTGCTATATAATGTCCTATCTGTCTTGTGTGTACAGATCAGCAGTATGGTACATTATGAAAGTGTCTGTAAGCAATCTAGAGCCTGAGTCTTGGACAAGGCCCTGGATACTATTATTTCTCTGCTAGAGTCTGGCTAGCGGGCCTTGGTGCTTTACAGGCCCTGGAGCCGAGATCATACACAGCTGAGACGATAGCGAATCTGTCGCATATTTGTCCCACGCATATGTGCGGTGCGTGTGTGTGTGTGTGTGTGTGTGTGTGTGTGTGTGTGTTGCAGTGCGGGAGGAGGGAGCTAAAGAGGGAAGGAAGAGGAGTTAGGAAGGAGGGGGCCCAGCCCAGCAAAGCTCAGCATCGTATTGCGGAATCTAACAATCTGAACATCCCTTTATTAAAAGCTGCTGCGTGACATTTACATGAAGCCAACAGATTCTGCCTTTAATCCAGAGGAAAATATATGGTACCGCAGAGCCACTGCCGAAGGCTGGAGACGCTTCTGCGGAGCGAACAGAGCCGAAAGAAAAACGAGCAAGGGGCCTGGGAGGGCTCGGGATTGAGGAGGTGATACTGAGGCCAGGGCCGAGAGCACCGGTAGGGGCAAGTTCACACCTTCATTCTGAAAGACTGAGGTGCTGGCCCTCCTCCGACCCGCACCGGATTACGCTGGGGTGCACCAGATGTCGGAGCTAAAAAGCAGTTCTACCAATCTGGGCTGTGCCATGCTCTAGTGCTATACACCGCCCCACCAGGGCACACCACTTTCGGTGACTTCCTTCCCACCCCCAGTCCCGGATGGCGATCCTGGACCCGTCCCTTGGGTGAATTGTAGCAATCCGGATTCCCTGGACCTCAAAGAAAGAACAGACAACAAAGTTAACTTTCTTAACGTCTCCGTCTCCCCCAACAGAAAGCAATCCGAGCATTTAGCGCGACTGTTTTCCTTTTGTCAGATTTCCTCCAGCGCCCTCCCCCACGCCACCCCCACCGAACCTCCTCGCCCTCCGCATGCAGTCTGAGTACATGATCAGAAATGCTCAGAGAGCAGGAAGCACATTGATTTCAGCTTGTTCTGTCCACAGACAGGCCCTGACAAGGTTGTTAGAACAGTCGGAGAGGTCTATACAATCACTTAATTACCGAAGCTGTCAGTCAGGAGGGACGCCGCCGCCCGCGTCCAGGGCTGCGACGAGAATTCCACCACTGGGCTTCTCCGCCGTGATTGATCGGTGCTGATAGCATCGCAAAATAATTACAGTGAATTTTCTGATGTGTGATTTTAGACCCAGTTCATGCTTCAGATAGGTAATCGGCAGGATGAGAAGGGTCAGTGCCATTTCGGATTACCTGAAGTCCAATCGAAAGGGTACAATCGAGAGAGAGGGGACGGCTGGCGGGGGGGGGGGGCGGGGAGGTAGGACAGTGGAGGGAGGGAGGGAGGGGAGAATGGAGGGAGGAAGAGAAGAGAGGAGGGGGGCGATTAAGGATTGCTGAAGGGAACCGCAAGCAATTCGTCAAACTGTGCCAGTGATTTCCTTCGGAGCCAACATATGGCAGATTGATTTTGTCCAACGTCGGTTTAGCCACATTTAAAATGATCCAGCGGTTATTACAGCGATTGGCTTAGGAGCTGACAGGCAGTTGTAGGCGAAGGGAGTATAGCGCCTG